>NC_056731.1:882026006-882096006 GCF_019279795.1 Protopterus annectens
TATGATGGCTGCCAAAAAATGGAAATCAAACTCTAAACCAACTTTAAATGTATAGCATCAATAGTAATTTATTTATAATGTGTTTACAGGAATAGTTGCTGCAGATTGCAGTAAACCTAGCAGGGGATAGAACACACTGAGATACTGATTGCTTTCCTAAGGAGATGATTGTTAACTTCATGTTAAGTTTTACCACTTTTGTGTAGTGATGATTGGGTTATAAAGGTTAAACTACTGCTGGTTAATTCTGCCAAATGAAATCTAAACTGATGCACAAATTATAACTAACAGACTATTTAGAAGCAGAACAGTCATTATGTGATACATTCATTGGAAAACTGCCAGGAGTAATGTGATAATTTGTTTCAGAAATTTATTTTGCAATGATGTACATACACACACACACACACACGTACAAATGGTGAAACTATAGAATGTTGACATATGTTTGGTCAACACCATTTGTATGAAATAAACAGATGGTCTATTGGTGTGCAAGACTGATAGTCTCTGGGGTTAGGTAATATACCCCTTTCCCCTCTAATTTGTACAATCTTGGAGTAAGTATATCTAATTAGCAGGGGATATAGGAGTGCAGCCACCTACAGGAGGATCTGGGATGAGGTCTTGCTCCCCTGTAAAAAAAAAAAAGCATTTTTATGTTTTTTCCTACATTTTTGTTTACGTTATTTGGGATATTGACCTTTTGTGGTCAATGTTATTGCCATTAACTTTTTCTTATTTTTTAAAGAATTTTTATTGAATTTTAACAAGCTAATAATAAATGACAAAAAATGCAATATAGAAATTTAAATAATTCATAGAAGAGAAAAAAGCAATCAACAACTAAAGTATTTACAAAGGTGTCTAATAATTACAGGAGTCCTTCATATAGATCAGTTACTCTTGAATGTTCAATAACTGTTTGTCTAATACTTCTGTAAGCTTAGTCCACAGGTTATAAGATGAAGTCATTCTGATGGATCTTGTTTTAATAGTAATCAATTCCAGGTGACAAATTTAGGCTGCAATTTTCTTAAATTGCGTAAAAGAATGTGAAGTGTCACTCTTCCAATTTCTACTTATAACCTTCCTGGCTACAGCCAGAATGGACTATAACAAAAGATATTTTATTTTTTTAACACAGCCAGGAATCAGTGTATTAACAGGATCAATGGTTTGGTTAAAGCAGAATTATCAGAAAATAATGCCTGTAAGAAAAGATTAATATTGGACTAGTAGGATTTAAGAGCTACGCAGTCAAAAAACATGTCACCAATCCGCCTTGGTCTCCAATTTACATCTCCAACAAGATACTTTTTTTCTTACTGGTTAGCTCAATTTTATGTGGTGTAAAAAAAGGACCTATACATAAATTTCCAGGAGAACAACCTCTATTTAAGAGAAGAGGCAGTGAGTTTATTTGATGCCAGAATTGTTCTTTTATCATTTTCATTAGATGGGTTATTATTAACTAATGTAAAGTAATCCCAATAATTCTCAGTATAGCTTTTTTTAATTTCTTATCACTTTATGTAGTTTAGAAAGCATACCTTTAGATAAATTCTGGTGTATGAATATTATCAAAAAATGTAATAACTTAGGGACAGAAATTCTTATTCTTGGTGACATTGTCAATTTTACTCTCCACAAACTGTCTGCAAGATTGTATTTCCAACCACGCATCATTACTTAAGCCATATTTACTAAGTAATCTACTCAGTTCGATTTATCATTAGTCAACAGTTGAAACCAATAAATGAGATCCTTTTCCTTAAGTAACATCATCATAGAGAGGTTTGAAGAAGAAATATTGCTTTGCATAAAAGAAATACGAAAAAGAAGGAACATCTAAGCCTTATCAGCTGGATTTCTATAGATAAAATTTCTAAATGTCTTTACTAGAAATGACATGTGATAGGAAGTGTGTATATGAAAATTATTAGCTGTGACATAATCTTTTAACACCCAAGTAAATTAATTATTTAATATTAACATTCTGTTAGAATTAGAAGTCTTACTAGTATTAAAGCAAATGATTTCTTGAAACATCTTCCATTTGGTTAAGTAATGCTAGTTAGCTAATAGCAAAACAGATTTTATTGTATAAGAAACAGAGTACAGTTCTCAATCTGACAGACCAAATTCCCCGGTAGACCAGTCTCTTACTTGATAAGCTAGAGCTACTTTAGGTTTATTAGGAAAGCAAAAAAAAAAAGCGTTAAGATCAATGAATTCAAATACTTTATGTATGATTTAGGGTGTGGTAAATTCATTAGTCAATATTATTCCTAAATAGGTTAGTTTACCTTCTTGAACAACATGTTTGGTAAATCTCATATTTAAATTAGTAATATTGGAGTCGATGGAAAATATTTTTGTTTTACTGTCATTAAATATTAGACCAGAATTCCTTTGCAAACTTTCCATAGTCTCAAAGGTAGCAGAAAGGGAACCATTATTTCCTTTAACAGTAAGAGAGATGACATCTGCAATCATTTGGATTTTAGAAGTTACATCAGTACTGTACTTAATTTAATACCCTCAATTTCTGAACTCAGCCTTATAAAATTAGCTAATAGCTCAATAACAAGAGTGAAAAGCACCTTATTAGTTCCTTTAAGAATTTGAATGGATTGAGAAGTATATGTACCTATATTAACATATAGAAAGATTCTTGGCTACAGTGAGGGTGTCTCACCGGCTGTGTCCTGGGTTCATACTTCTTTAGACTGTATCTTTTTTTTCTGCAAGTGATCTACAGTCTCTATGTTGATGATCAAGTAGTGGGAGAAATGATTACATCTGTTATGGATAGGGCATGTCTACAACAGAACATGACTAAATTGACTAGTTGGGCACAGGAGAATAACATGCTTATAAATACAACAACTAAACACATGAGCTGTGTGAAAAATAGATTGAATGGTGAACATTTAAAACGGAATACATTTATTTTCAGTATGGATTCATTGAAGGATCTAGGTATATGGGTAGATCCAGCTTTGATTATTTTCTTGATCATATTCACCAAATGGTTAATGATAGTTATAACACAATAAGCTATGTAAAATATTTAGAGTCTAGGAAACAATAAATGATGAAGACCTAAACTAGAGTATGGGATAATGATATGGAATCCTTATAAGAAAACTCACATGCGTAATTGGAAAGGGTAGAGTAAAAATATACTAGGGGCATCCATGGATGTGAAAGTTATGAAATATTAAAGTACTTTAACTTGTACAGTGTTTCATCTAGATATTTAAAGGAGACCTATTGAAGTATAAAGGGAATGACAAGCTGAGGTCTTATCTTCCAAAGTGGATGACTTGTCCATCCGAAAGAATATCTGAAAAGGTTGTTCCAAATCAGCCTCCAACAGGGTTGAGGAAGAGGGAATATCAAAGGATCCAGGGTGATCCAAGAACTTAAGAGACGCAGCAAAGACATATGAGATGACCATACAGCAGCAAAAGTTTCAGGGCTAGACTTTTTAAAATTAATTGTTGTCAAGGGAGGGATGTCTGAAGCCATCATACCCTGTGTCAGCTGCCTAATTCTCTGATTTTCTAAATAATTCTTAAAGATGACAATGTACTGTGTAAGGTGTTAAAGACAAATGAGTGATAAAAAGAACCACTGTTATAATTATGGGTAGCTCCAATACAAAATAAACACTTAAAGTGCTTGATCCTGCATGGAACATGCCTCCTGCAGTCACATTTTCCTCTCTTCAGTGACACAAACAAAATATTTTTCTCAGAAATAGAATAAATAAAGGAAAGGTACTTATCTGCCAAAGGCAATAGAAAAAGCATGGATCATATGTGTGACAGACTAAAGTTGAAATGAGTTCTGTGTTTGGGTTGGTGGCAACAAAGTGTAGATGTATTTTGTGCCTGTACCCCCTGTAGGACTTTCTTCCTGAAGTTATACACTGGACATATGGCATGACAGGAAGGTATGCTGGCTGAATGTGTGCAGCTGGCCTTAGCAGGATACCCCATCTGTTAGTGATAGTGCAACAATGAACCAAAAGAGGATAATGCATATGCTATTAAAAAAATACAACACAGTTTAACATATAGCCCATTATCTAAGTACAGTAATGACAGCTATGTTAATGATGCTCATCCCATTGAACATTTTTGCCTGCATATGTGTATATCACTGCATATTGGTAGTAAATAATATACTAAAACAAATCTCAATTACTTCATATCTTTTTTATTTAGTGGAGGGAGGCTCAACATGATCAGTGTTCTTGTTCATACTGTATGCTATGCAGAACATACTTCACTGTTTTTGGTGAAATACTACTGGGTAGCATTTCAGAGTCCCACATTACACTTGATGCCAGGCTATTACTCCTTTCAAATATGTTTTATCAGACTCGTCCACTAGAGAAGTTACATTCAAGGACTCATCATGAAACATATAGACATCGAGGTTATTTTTAGTTAAAATATGTTAGTCACAGTTTAACTTTAGTGTCAGTAAAACATTAAGTATTGTCCTGTGTCACTGTATCTGCCCCATCATTACCACCATCACTGTATAATGTGTGCACTGGGGCTGTTGTACCAGTTTTCTTTGATTTTGACCATGATTTCTATATCACAAATTTCCATGTTCCACCATTCTGCTTCATGCCTGCTCTGTCTGTGCTTCATTCAACTTGAAGACCACTTGAAGATCATAGGAACATCTAAAGAAGTACAGCATAATCTCTCTATATAGCCATTGATGCTAACATAGGAATGGACCAGTGATTATGTATCACTGCTAGTTGATAGTAAATTGGGTCTGGCCCCATATCTCTGATATACAGAGACATAATACCCAAACTAACATATCCGCCACATAATTGAGTTGGGTTGCATGACTAGGCTTATAATGGCCCTGGTGGTCGTTAGCCTCTTATATACCCATGAACCTTTGTTAGCATGAGGCTAAACTCCCTTAATAAGCCAGTTGCAAGTCCAGTGCTAACCCCCATTTTCATTCTCTTTGGATTTAAGTTATTCTTTTTAGGCCTGATAGGGCTGCCAGCTTATTAGTACATCATCATTTGAGACATTCTCCGCTCCCAAATGTGTTGGCTATATAATAATATGGTAGTGTTAGCTACTTGACCAAAGTCGATTTAGCCTATGCCAACTATTTCTTGCGTCACCTGACCAAACAATATTCTCATTTTATCCACACTGGCCTAGATGAGAAGTTCCTTTGGATCTCTGAAAAAAACTGTGGGAGGTTGGCATAATGGTTAAGGACACAAGGTGCAGGGTTTGATTCTCACATGGGGTAATTGTCTAGGCTTAAAATAGCCCAAAAGAGTACTTAGCCTAGTACTAATCTTTGAGCCTATGAACATGGCAATCAGTACCTAAAACAAAAAACACAACCATAAAACAGAAACAGTAACAGCAGTGGTTACTTTTAGCAACAAAGGGTACAGGCAGCGTAGTAGGCTCTCATAACTTGGTTCCCTTCCCCACAAATGGTGCAGCCCTGAAGGATATCATAAGGAATGATCGAATAACCAAAAAGGGCGGGGGAATAGCTGTAATGTTTAAGAACAGATTAAACATCATTAGGAACCCATTGCATCCCCCCCAGGTCTCTAATATTGAACTTATTGCACTAAAGATTTGCCTAAACTCCCAAAAATGTATCAATCTTGTAGTAATCTATATTCCACCAGGGAAGAACCTTGAAAACCTAGAGCAAACTTTAAGTTGGTTAGCCACCAACTACCCTCAAGAAACCATTATACTAGGGGACTTCAATATTGACTGGTCCCACTGCTCCGCCAAGACAAATCCGCACCCAATCAATCTATATGGCTTCTCCCAAAATATCACATCTCCAACCAGAATTGGTAACATACAGCAAAAGGAGAGTACGATTGACTGGATTCTCACCAATAAAGATGTGAACAACTATACCACGGTACCCTCCCCAACGACCTTAGTGACCACCTTGTCACTTACATTATAAAGCACAAACTTTCTTCTACCAACCCACCCTTATATAAACTTATCAGAAATAGGAAAAAGTTCAACCCAGAACTATTCCTAGCAGAACTAAAATACTGCAATTGGTCGACCCTAAATACTCTACCCCTAGCCGAGAGCGTGTCATACTTTAATGACACATTCCTAAACATTCTCGACTCCCATGCCCCAAATCGTCTAATTAGAACCAAGGCCCGCATAGCTCCCTGGCTAACAAGAGAAACCAAATCAAAATTTAAACTCCGTGACCAGGCTTGGAACAAATGTTGAGCTACCAAAACTCCCCTAGATCGTATTAAATTTCAACAGCTTAGAAACTCCACGAAATCTGACATTACTAGAGATAAAAAACAGTATTTCTGTCATCTCCAGGACAAACATCAGACTAACCCAAAAAAGTTCTGGGCTGGATTTAATAACCTCCTCCATCCTGGTAAATCTTCTACCCCAACACCCGAGAAACTCACTAGTAAAGATCCAGAAGAAGTAGCCAATACCTTTAACATTTTTTTTACAGAGACCATCCAGTCCCTAGCCAATCATCTACCTACTTCCTCCCCATCCTTAACTCTTCCCAACGACTTCCCTCCTCTCTCCTTTAACCTACAAACAGTATCTACCTCCTATATTCGTACCCTATTAAAAAAACTGAAACCGTCCACCCTTGCGGCCGATCGTCTCCCAGCGGAATACCTACAATTAGCATCTGATGTCATTGCCTATCTCATATCAATATTGATTAACAGATCCATAACTGAGGCTACCATCCCCCCCCCCGTTTGGAAAATTTCGTACATCATTCCACTTCATAAGGGAGGCTCCTCCACGGAAACATCTAACTATAGGCCTATCGCAATACTGTCTCCAATAGCTAAAATTATGGAACGGTGTATTCACAAACAACTCCTACACTACCTCACCATCAATAATCTTCTGTCTATTACCCAGCATGGTTTTCGCCCCCATCACAGTACTACCACTGCCCTCCTCTCCTTTGTCAACTCAGTAAATAGCAACCGTAACAAAAAACTTATATCCTCTGCTCTCTTTCTTGACCTATCGAAAGCTTTCGACATGGTTAACCACCAGCTATTACTCCACACCCTGCAAACCCTCCATCTTGACAACTTAGCACTAAGATGGTTTAAGGACTACCTTTCTGGCCGGCAACAAGCAGTCCAATGGCAAAATAGTCTATCTCAACTGCTCTCTAACAACATTGGTGTCCCACAGGGCTCCATACTTGGTCCCCTTCTTTTCTCTGTTTTTATAAATGATCTTCACACAGTCATCCCCAGAGCCACCTGCATTCAATATGCAGATGACTCTACCCTGATATGCTCTGATCTTTCTCTCCAGAAACTCCAAGCAGCCACCCAACAATGTTTTGCCAAAGTTGAAAAATGGTTCTCTGACCTGAAACTCATGCTCAACCCAACTAAAACCAAGTTACTTCTATTTTTCCCCTCATCTACCACTCCCTTAGCACAAGAACCCCAACCTACTAATCCTAGGACCTTTTTTGTGGAATCCTTTAATGGCACCATCATTGAGCCCGTCTCCTACACCAAGCTATTAGGTGTCACTATAGACCACAAACTCAAATTTGATATGCACATTGCCCAAACCATTAAGTCAGTTAACAAGAAACTAGGTTCAATGTACAGAATCAGGAACTTTCTTACTCCTCATGCAAAATTAACCATTGCCCGTACTCATCTCCTTTCCACCCTACTGTATGCCTCCCCGATATTTTCCTTCCTCAATAAACGTGAGCTCAATAACCTCTCTACTACCTACCATCATATAGCCAGATTCATAACAGGAACACCCTATCGTACCCACCATTGTCTCAACCTCAAGAAACTTGGCTGGTTAGAACTGCCCAATCTTCTTAAATTAAATCAACTCACGGAAGCATTCAAAATAATTAATCAACCTGACAAAACCCCCTCGCTGAGCAAAATCCTGACCCCCTACACCAACGTAAGTTGCCTTCGATCTTCAAACAGTATTCAGGTATTAACTATCAAATCTAATAACATGGGCGGCAATGCTCTTTATGCTAACTCTATTGGAAAGCAATGGAATTCCCTTCCCAACAACCTTAGGCTCATGACTTCACTCAATCTATTCAAAAATAATCTCAGAGAATTACTTAAGTCTCACTGGTTGTGCCCATGTCCAAACCCAGATTAATTCCTATAGGTCTCACAGTACCTTTACTCTCTTCTTCCCTCTCAAGTTATTATCTAGCATTTTACTTCCTCCACATGTACTAATGTCATGTGACCAATTCAGCAAATGATTTGTTCAAACTTCTAGCATGTATATATAGATGTCTTATTGTTTTGTTATCTTACTAATGTAGTACTTCTATCTAATTGTAGTGTGATACTTTTCTTAATATTGGGAGCTTTTCTCCCCGGGCCTCTACTGAAAAAGGATATGTATCCAGCTAGACTAGCCCGGTCAACAAATGTAAAATAAATAAATATTTATATTAGAGTGATTTGTGGGGCACAGCCATCCACAAAACCTAAGACCACCTATATAGAAGCATTTGAGTAACAGGGGAGTTAGCCATACAGACAAAGAATGTCAAGGAGTTAACGCTTGAGCAGTATGAATAATTAATCCTAAAAAACATTAACATAGATGTAAAAGACTACCCACCCCCTTCCAAGGCTGCATAGTTTTTGGGACAAGCATATAATTACTTATTGCTATAAACTCTGTAATTCACTTGGTACAAAGTTGTGCGAGTTCAGAGTGGGCTTATTCAAGTAGTAGGACTGTGGGGTGGAACAGTCCCTACATGAAGAGCAGCAGGACTGGCAAGGTGCACTACAGTTGTTTGTTTTTATTTGTGAGGTTCTTACTTCACATGTTTATATCACATTTCAACAGCTTGCAGGTGTTCATCATTTATGTTTAGTATTTTCTTTTTAAATAAGATGAGAGTCAGGATTATAAAACAGCCCTTTATAAGTCTATTGCAAACCCTGATAACTTTGGTTGCGGTGTTTGTTAGACAGGAGGAATGCATTTCACCCAATCTCAGCCATTTTGTAGTGATGGCACAGTGAGACTTTAGGATGCATATGATTTGTAATGCACTGTGGTAAGTTGCATAAACAAGCAGAAAAGAAAAAAATGCTGTGTCTATTTATGTTCAAACAGCTTTAGGATAGTTCATATTTTACAGTTGTGAACTAAATTCACCTCATGTATTCTTGAATAAGCTCACTAAAATTCTTTCTGGGTGGTACCCAAGCTGAACAGTTTTATAGATGATCTCTCTGAAGCACTGTTTGTACATCAGGACCAGAGATAATTCTTTAGCAATGTGTAACAATAGTCTGTCTTTTCCACATACCTACTATTGAAAGCTGACTTAGTTGAGTGCTTCTAATTAACAGTGCACCTTTTTTCTGTAACGTTCTGATTAGTCCTCCTCCACCAACAGTAATGTATCTTGTACTGCTCATCTCAGGACATAACTGTGGTGCCCTTTTCTCAAGTAACAAACAGTAAGACCCACCACAGCAATAAACTGAAGCAGACATTATATAAAGAGCATGTCAATGGGCAGTAGAATTCATTACATCTTTTTCCATTAGGTATACAACCAAACAACTGTGGTGCAGAAAATATTAAAAAAAAACACATTTGTGTCCGCCTCCAAAGTGAGGGAAAAAAAACAGTAGCTCATATTAGCACTTCTCTAAATTTCAAAGTGAAGTGATACAGTAAGATTTTCTTACTAACATGGGGCTATAAATAAGAGAACACACAGAGGAAACTGTTAGCATTTCCTGAAGTGTTAACTTACCCTTCCCCCAAAGTACTGAAACTTGAGCCACCACACTAAAAGCTGCCTGAATGTAAACAATAGGGTCACCTGACCTACCAGCTTAATCTTAATCAAAACAATGAGAGCTGCAGGGAATCTTGACACTCTCCCTTTAAGATCCAGTGTTGTCTGTTCCAACTGGATTCAACCTGTTGGACTTTGGACACCGGACAATTCTAAAACCCTTAGTCTGTCTTGGCTCTGCCTCCCCTACCTATAATTCCCTGCTCCTCCGACAACTCCCCAGATCTAGTTTGCCGCCATTCATGGTATGCAGCTTGGTCCTTGGATTCACTAGGTGCTTCATTTCTTCTTGAGATTTTGGTGAGATTTTATTTCCCTTACTCCTCAAAATGTTGTTTAGTCTTTTCTTGTTAGCTGTAGGTAGTGTTTTAGGTTGTGAGAGTCATTTTTGTAGGTTACGTAACATACATGGCCCTTTCACCTATTCTCTTGCCATCCTTTTTCCCCCCATCTTAGGGTTTTTTCTATTTTTACTTGTGTGTGTGTGCACGCGAGTGTGCTCGCATGCATGCACTTTTTGGGTGGTAAGGATGGACAAGGGATTTAAAAAATGCATCTCCTGTGGCACAAACTGCTCTCACAGGATGCACACCTAAGATGTGTTTATTGCCTCTGTCCAGAGCATTTAGACTCTGGCTTCTCTATCTGTGAGAGTTTTGGCTGTTGTGCTATTAATGAGGGCAAGGCCAAGCTTGTTTTAAAGGGTCTTTTGCCATTCAGCTATTCTTCACTTTCTTCTTCCAAGGCTTCTTCCCCAGATCCCAAAACCAGGTCCAAGAACCCTCGACTCTGAGGCTCCAGGTACTCCAAGAGGAAAGTAAAAGGTCTTCCTCAGCCCCCATCTCTGGAAGAGCTGCACTCGATTCCCTGGATTTGATGTTTTTTTCAGCCTCCTCGTGTACATTGGCACTGACTTCAACATTATTGAGCCGATCATCTTAATGAAAGACTTCATTGGGCTGCAAGCATTCAGAGCCCTTTTCTGGTAGAGCGGTACCTTCAGGCAGAGTAGCATCCCCCCTTTCTCCTTGCAGTCCTCCTCCTACCCATTCTGTGGAGTTCTCCCTATCTCCATCTTGGTTCAGAGCTTTCCCTGCTTGGATCCGGCATATGGGTTCCTCATCATGTTGACCCTTGAAGTGGTCATCTGTGTCCTCATCTGTCCAGTCATCAAAGTTGGTGAGCAGTGTCAAACAGTCTGATCAGGAGCAACTGATATGGTCCTTTTTGCAGGCACAGATGCAATTAGGGCTTACCCCTTTGTGTCCAAGTTAGACTCTAGGACCCTTGGGCCCTTCGGATGCAAGGTTTCTGGGGGACGGTTGAGTTTCTACCCTCCGGATCAGATCCAGCAACCTGGTGGTCTTCAGATCCATCCTGTCCATTGGTAGCCTCAACTCCAACTTCCTAGGGGCTGTTTGCACCATGGAGTCATGGTGTCAAGGCTGAAGTTTCTGGGATCATCACTCCCTCTCAGAGCTCCACTTCAGACAGCTCGGCTCTGATCTAAGCCCTGTCCCTTGAGGTTTGGAGTTGTTTTCAGTAACTTTGTGTTCCAAGACCCTCTGATCCAAGTGGCCCTCTTCAGCCTCAGCTTTCAACATTGTGCAGAAGATTTTCTCAGCTAGAGAAAAGGGTTGTATGTCTCCAGCCAGCACTCCCTCCCAGTTTTCATCTCTTCCTCTGACCAGTCATCAGGCTGCTCTGGGATGCCCTGCATCAACTAGCTTCCAGGCTGCCCCCTTGGAG
Source organism: Protopterus annectens (assembly GCF_019279795.1). Classification (NCBI taxonomy): domain Eukaryota; kingdom Metazoa; phylum Chordata; order Ceratodontiformes; family Protopteridae; genus Protopterus; species Protopterus annectens. The sequence goes on from NC_056731.1 coordinate 882,037,659, forward strand.
TGGCTACCCCACTCTTCCCCAGATTTGTTAGAGTGGGAGATTTTAGGGAAGAGAAGGTGCAAGAGGAATCACTTGGATTCCACTAAGTAATCCCTCACTGCAGATACTGACCTCAAGGAAGGAGAGGGCCCCCCCAAGCCCCCTCATGATGCCTCTTTTTGGCAACTTATTGGAGCTGCTTCACCAGTGTGAGGGCTGGACCACCGAAGCTCCCTCTCTCTCCCTCCAGAGGAGACAGTTTTTCTGAAGGCCTTTGGCACAGGCCATCCACATCCTCGGTAGTTTCACCTGCAGGTGCTTGCATAGATCTGGTGTCCTGGAGAATGTGGAAGGAACCTGATATTGTCGAACCTATTCATAGGAAGTCAGACAGAGTCCTTGCCTCTCCAAGACAAGTGTCATTGGAGCAAGGGTCCAGCCATCAATGCCATTGTGGTGATGGCAGCCACGAAAAAGGAAATCTCTGAAGAGAGCTCCTCGATTCACCCTCCGAACAGGGAGTCTCAGGCAATGGCTTATTTACCGAAGTGATCCTATGCCTCACCCACCTTTGTTTTGAGGACACAGCTATTTATTGCACATAAGGCTTCAGTGAGAGCTTGTCTCAGAAGTGTCAAGCACCCTCAAGACACAGCAGTCTCCGGATACCCAGAAGAAGTTGGAAACACTTTTGTCACTTTGACTCCTATCACCAGTGTTTCTATAAGACTCATGTTTAATGTGGCTGATGCCCCATCTAGAGCAGCATTGAAGCATCATGCCTGGATGCAGCTGTGTGGACTGCTTCAAAGTGTCCTTCATGAATACCCCATTTAACTGATCATCTTTGTTTGAACCCAGTGTTAGACACATTGACAAGGAGTGAACAAGATGGGGAAGACACTGTCCGCTGTTGGAGTTCACTCTTCCATCGTACAGCAATCCTTCTCTAGGAATCAGAAAGGGAGTTACTGACTCTTCTTTAGGCAGTCACAGTTCTCTTCCCAGGTCACTCCTCCAGAAGGTTCCTTCTGAGGGTGGGAAGGGGGAATCATAATGGATGCCACTCGAGGGGCAGAGGCAGTCTGCTGAATGAGGGGTTCCACGGGGCTTTTTCTGGTGGACCCTTTCAGCGATCCTGAAGGGTTGCCTGACTGCTCACCTCTGAAGGCAGTTGTGGGTTATCCTGCTCTACACCCCAAAGCTTGGGTGGCCATCACCTCAGACACCTGGGTGTTGAGTCCTATCCAGTGGTTATGTCTTTCCCTTTGTACAAATTCCAAAGGCTGTCCCAAAACATCTCCCAGATGTTCCACCCCATCAGAAATGCTTCACAGTGGCAGTTCTGGTTGGTCAGTGACAGTTCTGGTTGGTCATAGTGCAGTCCTTATTACCCCTTCTGAGGAAGGATGATTTGATGTGCTTAGTAGACCTCAAGGATGGCTACCATCATATCAGGATGGATCAGCATTCCCAGAGGTCCTTCACTTCCTTCTGGGAGCCCTTCACTATCCATTCAGGGTCCTGACATTTGGTCTCACTGCAGCCCCACAGGTGATCACCAAATGCATAGCACTGGCTGTAGCCTGGCTCCAGCTGCAGAATTTCAGGTCTTTCCATACCTGAATGCTTAGCTCCTCAGTGCCCCCACAAAGGCATTGTTGAACTCTGTGATTCCTTGCTCCAGCTATATGACAACTTAGGCATTACAGTCAACTACCCCAAGTCAAGTCTTCAGCCTGTACAAGTTGTAAAGTTCATAGGATGTCATCAGGACATGGTACATCAAATTACCAGGCTCCCTAGCTCCAGAGTTTGCAGTCTTCAAGCTCAGGCCACTGCAGTGCTTGCAACTTCGAAATCTCCTACTCATGCATGTCTAAAACTTCTGGGTTATATGGTAGTGTCGATAGGACTGGTACCCTTAACCACATATCATGAGGGCCCTGCAGTGGACTGTGGCCAAGAGGAAGCATCTTGACTCCCTAGAGGAGTTTATCACTTCTGACACTGATCTTGATGAAGCAGAAGGATCCCCACGATCATCTCCTAAAGAGGAGACATCCTGGAAATTTTGAAGCAGAAAGGTGACTGGCAGTCCACAACCCCTTAGGGTGAGGAGTCTGTGTACCTGAAGGCCTTTGAGTATTGCCCTTCAGCCTTTTGGTTGACCTCTCCTTCTGATGAGCTTATTGAGTTAATCTCTCAAAGGCTTGGGAGACCCCAGACTCCATAGAACCTACTCATAGGAGACCAAATAACTACATTACAGCCCCAAAAGACAAATCCTTTTTGAAAAAAGGTGTTGCAGTTGATGCCATGGCAGCAGCCACCAAAAAAGAACTGTCTGAGAATAGTTCCTCTGTCCATCCTCCTAATAAGGATTCCAGGACCATGGATAGGTATGGGAAGTGTGTTTTTTCATCACAGACCTTTTTCTTGCGGTCACTCAACTACCTTACCCACTTCACAAGACTACAGAGGGATCTTTTTATAGGAAGTTTCAGACTCCCTCCAAGGAGCTGTAGCTAACGCGGTGGCAGTCAGCACTCAGCTTGCCACCCTTAATTCTGTCATCAGCTCGTCCATGAGACTCGTATCTTATGCAGTAGATGGAGCTAGTAGAGTGGTGGGTTCAGGCATTTCTCTCAGGAAGAGGCCTGGATATGCCTTTGAGATTTCACAGAGCCTTTCAAGTCTTCTTTCATGAATGCTCCTTTTGATGGCTCTTCTCTTTTTGGGCCTAAAGTTAGAGAGGAACTCACCAAGTGGGAACAGGAGAGGAAGACCTTATCTGCTGTTGGAGTGCATTTTTCCACACCTTCCAGACCCTTTACTAAAGATCAGAGAGGTACTGAGAAAATGTGGTTGAGAACATCACAAAGGTCTTTCCAGGACATACATGGTGAAAGTTCCCCTAGAGGCAGAGGGGGGAATAATAATGGAAGACTCCACCCTTACAGCAGGGGAGGCCCACAAAATCAAGGCTCCAGAGAATCTTTCTCTGGTAAACCCTTCCAGCACTCCTGAAGGCGTGCCTGATTGCTCGCCTCTGGAGGCAGTCGGGGGTCGATTGTCTCTGCACCGTGAAACCTGGCAAGAGATAAACAACAAATGAATGCAGGATGTAATATCCAGAGGATATGTCATTTTCTTCTCCTTCCCCACTCCCATAAACACCTCAGTTCCAGATATTCCACTCAGTCAAAAGGAACAAGCAACATTATAAATGCAAAAGTTTCAAAGAAAAAGTGTCATCCAAGAAGTCCCCACAGACCAGACAGGATCTGGAACTTACTCAAGATTCTTTTTAGTTCCAAAGAAAACAGGGGACTGAAGACCCATTTTGGACCTCAGTAATCTGAACAAATCTGTGAAAAAGACCAAGTGGTGACATTGCAGTTGATTCTTCCATTCCAGGAAAAAGACAATTGGATGTGCTCTATAGACCTTCAGAATGCATACAACCACATTCGAATGGAAAGGTGATCCAGAAGGTACTTGTCTTTCTGGCTAGGAGTCGGTCACTTCCAGTTTTGAGCTCTGCCCTTTGGTCTCACTGCAGCCCCTAGAGTGTTCACCAAGTGCATGGTAGTAGTGGCAGCTCACTTGAAAGGCCAAGGATTCTGGGTGTTTCCATATATGGACGACTAGCTCATAACCGCCCCAACCAGGCATCTTCTGTTACAAGCCAGGGACTATACTCTTCACCTCTGTTCCTCTCTAGGTATTACTGTAAACTATGAAAAATGTGCTCTAGAGCCATGTCAAAACTTAATCTTCATATGGACAGAGATAAACACAACCACACTGGTAGCAAAACTTCCACAAGACATCTCTACTCTCATGTAAGAGAGTTAATCAGGAAGATGTGAGCCTCTGCAAGACTGGTTCTTCAGATATTGGAGAAAATGGCTGCGTCAATCATACTCATTCCCCTAGCTCGTCTTCATATGAGAATACTTCAGTGGTTACTTTCCGCACAATGGTCAATGTTGGAACTTCCAATGTCACACAAAATCACAATAACCAACTCCTGCAGAAAGGATCACCAATGGTGGATTCACTATCCATTAGTATCTCAAGGCCGTCACTTCATCCCCCTCAACCCCAGGCTACAGTGACCACAGATGCTTCCCAGATAGGGTGGGGGGACATTATCTAGGGAAGACAGTCCAAGGCATCTGGCAGGAACACGAGGCTCACTTGCACATAAACAAGCTGGAGATGAGGGCTGTGCATTTAGCATTGCAAGCATTTCAAGACACACTCCCTCTAGGAACAATAGCAATCCAGTCAGACAATATGTCCATAGTCTGGTACATAAACAGTGAGGAACCACATCTTACTCCCTTTGTTGAGAAGCTGTGAGGGTCTGGCAGTGGGCTACCACCTCCAACCATTTTCTGATAATGCACATCACGGGGAAATCCAACGTGATTGTGGACAAATTTTGCTGAGCCATTTTATGGCCTCACATGTGGTCCCTCAACCAGAAAGTAACAGAAAAGATCTTCCGGAAATGGGGTCAGCCTTGCTGCGATCTCTTTTCGCATCAACCACCAATACAAATGCAGAAACTACTTTGCCCTGATCCACCCCAATGGGGAGTCGTCAAGGAATGCACTTGTTCACAATTGGCCTCCAGGACTTGTTTATGCCTTTCCTCCAATCCCTCTAATCCCAAAGTTTTTGGAAGTTTATTGGAGATGACAGTAATCCTGATTGCACCCTATTGGCCTTGTCAAATCTGTTTTCCCTTTCTTCAGCCTCACCTTCGGGGTGAACCATGGATTCTGGACCCTGCTCGGACCTTCTGACTCACTTGTCAGGAATGGCTCATCCAAAGCTGGACAATCTCAGAATAACAACTTGGCTGCTCCAGTTCCCCTGATCGCCAGGTTTCCATCCCTTTCCTCTTCAGTCAAACATGTTTTGTTATCTTCTCATAAAACATTTACACGAAAATTGTACAGAAGTAAATGGAACAGATTTGTTACATGGGCTAGCAAGAATCAGGCAGACCCCTTTTCTGCGGCCATACATTCTATTCTGAAGTTTTTGACAAAACTTTTCAATGAAGGAGCTGCTGGAGCAACTTCATTTGGCAGCAATTTCCAATTTTCATGTATGAGAAAATGGTTCTGGAATCATGTCGCACAGACTTTAGTTTTTGAAAGGAACTACTGTGATAAGACCTCCATATAAAAATTCATCACCCCCCTGGGATCTGAATTTCATCTTATTTAACATTGTCTGTCCTCTCTTTGAACCATCAGGTACATGTGAGTTGAAATACCTCTCCCGGAAAACTCTTTTTAGTGGCTATTACTTCAGCCAGAAGAGTTTCTGAATTGCAAGCCTTGTCTGCCCAAGCTCCCATACCTAGTTTTTCATAAGGACAGAGTTTTTTTATGCACTAACCTCTCATTTCTACCGAAAGCTGTCTCCGAAATTAACCTCAACCAATCAATATGACTGCCATTTTTCTTCCCTAACTTCTAGAATAAATGAGAATACTTACTGCATCTCCTAGATGTTCATAGACAGTTATGTTTCTACTTGCATAGAACTTCTGAAATTAGAAAATCAGATCAGCTCCTCGCCTCTTATTCTGACATTATAAAAGGTCACCCAGTCAAAAAAGTTACCTTATCTAAATGTCTCACGCTATGTATATCCTATATTTATAGTTCAAAGAATAGAGCACTTCCAAATAACATTAAAGCTCATTCCACAAGGTCTGTAGCTATGTCTGCAGCCCTTCAGGCTAGGTTACCATTGGATAATGTCTGTGCTTCAGCAACATAGGCAAACCCTCATAAATTTATTACTCATTGCAAAGTGGATTTGGCCCCTAGGAGTAGAGCCTCTTTCGGTTCTGAGGAATATTCTCCCATGAGCCACCCAAGACTCAAGTTGCTTGGGATGCAGTCCCATCAGTGGGAGTAAAGGCGAGAGTGACAACATCACATAAAAACGTTATGTACTTACCATAACGTTCCATGTCTGTTGTCCATTTCATCCCTTATTCTCAAAACTCTCCCTCCATACCCCCCTGCCTATACTCCTGGGAGACCGAGTAGCATATATATATATATATATATATATATATATATATATATATATATATATATATATACACACACACACACACACACACACACATGCATATTTTTTCTGTATTACCTCTGTAAGAGTACTAGGGGCAAACAAGATCTGAGGAACCTAGGGGGTTGCATTATGGGTAAAGAAAGATGCCTGCGAGCTTTGCTGAAGACTACAAGTTTTTGAAAGGGCTGAGATGGATCCAGTAGATTGGATCTGACCCATCGGTGAGAATAAAGGACGAGATGGACAACAAATGGAAATGGAACATTATGATTAGTACATAACTTCTCTTTTTTTTCAACACCACTAGCACAGTCAAGGGCAGCAAATGAACTGCTCTTGAAAAATTTCAAGGGTTGCAGGTCATTACAGCTCTGTTTAACTGACACCTTCACCAGATAGAACTGTGCTTCAGGCCCAACTGATCTGTTGTACTCCGTGCCTCCAGGGTCTTCATGCAAGCCCCTGATTATCTGTTGATACACATTTTTAGAAACTAGTTATCCAGCATTCTTAGAGGGTAAATTTGTTTTGAATACTACCTATATCAATATATGTAATTAAGATTAAATTATGGGGTTGATACGCTGCTGGTTGTGATACAGGTTCCATTTCAGTATCCTTAGACAACCTAAGTAGAAGCAAATCAAGAAATACCAGTGATGAAAAGTTAGTGTGCTTCTTAGGATTTTACAGTACATAGTGTATCTTAGTATATGGTAAGCAGTAGTGATGGGCAATTTGCCAACCAATAAGATAAGTTACTATTGACATGTTGATCAGTCATATTTTAGAAGTAGTAGGCTGAAGTAAGCTAAAATGGCGGCATTGTGTAAGCTAACTTTTCTGTTATATGGTAAGGGAGACCTATCAGTAAGAAAAAGAAGCCTACTGGAAGTAGTAACGTTATGTCTATTACTTTTGGGATGAGTTTTTCAGTTAATAGAAAGTTATGTGATATGAGTATCCACTAAAATTAATGCTAGCACTGAGTTGGTTAGATTGTGAGATGGACAAGAATGGACTGCAACCTTTATCCTTGTTGAAGGCATTCAGGTGGTCTGGAATGAAAAATGTCACACAAGTTGCAGTTCTATGCTAACTGTGCTAGTAGTTTTAGCAGCAAATTAGACTGAACAGCTAATAGTAATAGCATTTAACCATGTTTGTAGTTCATTCCATACAACTAAGCATGTGCTACGTTTTATTTATTTATTTATTTTTTTAACAAAGGCATGCAGAAGAATGCAGTTATTTCTGTATAACTGCAATGTTGCACAGTGTTTTATGTGTGCAAGTTTCACCAAGTCTGCAGATAGGAAGAAAATGACTGCATAGAGTTTGAAATTGAAACGTGGCTGTTTTGTTAGAGCACTATATTTTAAAATAACGTTGGGCTTTATCATTGCGAACAAAACCAGTTTTTCTTATCTGATGTCAGGTTATTAGAAAAGAAAGATGTGGACATTTGTGTGTAAGAAGCACTAGTCCCCAGGCCTGAATTGTTATAGCTGCCTCGATTGGCACAGTCCATTAGTAAATAGTTATTGGCAGGGGCAACAAGAACAACATATGACTATGTACATTAATGTCTTTACAGTTGCTGTTCACACATTCACTCCATCTGAGGAGAGTGATCAGGAAAAGAGCAGGTTCAGTGAATACAACTGTGTGGGCAAGGAAGCATGTACTGTGAATGATGCAGCTGATCCACAGTAACATTTTAGACTGAAGGAACACCATCTTGTTTTCTCTTTAGTAATCATGAATCATAATCTGCCTGCAACGAAATTAGATATTTTCAAGCAGTGGAAGTGTATTCATGTTCAGTGGTTTGTGACTATATACCATTGGCCAATATATTCAACTAGCTGTTATAGTTTTTTTTGTGTGTGTAAAATCTTTTATTTCTTTTTTATGAAAACAGATACATTGAGCATAACATTGATAACTGACAGGTAACAAATGACATTGTTGAATAATAAAACACATATGCCAAAAGTCCATCGTTAATTATATATACCAACTTCAAACTAGAATATGTTCAAAAAGGGATTTCCAAAATTCTGTAAAGTGGGTGTGGGATTTCTGAGTGTAGGTTAAGTATTTGTGAGCTAGTAGGTGTTTGATTGCTACTTGTTTGAAACCCTCCCAGGTGAGTGATGCTCTATCCTTCCATTGTAATGTAATGTAATATTTAAGTAATGAAACTAATGTTATTAATATATGTGTTTGAAGTTTATTCAGGCCAGCGGGGTGATGTGTAGGCAAGCTAGCTTCCAAGATAAAGTTGATTTTTCATAGCCCATTTTTTCTAGTTGGACTGTTAAGTGAGCACCATAGCATGTAGGTGCACTTGCAGCTCCAAAAGATGTGGAGTAAATCAGCCTTGTGATTATCACAGTAGGATCAGAATGGAGAGCTGGTTGGGTATATTTTATTTAGAATGATTGGAGTAAGATAGGCGTTATGAAGTATCATAATCTGTGTATATTTAATGATTTTAAGGGGAATAAGTTTGGAGGTAAGCTGAATCGCTTGAGATATTTGATTGTGATTGAAGGATTGATTTCCTTCCAGTAACTAGAATAAATAACTTCTTTTTGCGTTTTGATTGATAGAATTAGTTTGTAGGAGTTGACTAGCTGTTATACTTTTGATTTTGAGACACCACTAAAAGATACTGTAAATTCTTCCTACAACAGCAGACCAGTCCTCACAAGTGAAAACCACATTCATAGCAGCTTTCTGCCTATACGTGCACTAAGCAATAATACTTAAGGCCCTCATATCCACATCAATGATTTTAATACAGAAAATGCCTCTAAAAATGCAGATTCTGTCATACTGAAAAGGAAAATATTTAACTGTGTCATACATACTTCATGTATTCTAGAAGCATAGAAAAGCAATTCCCATAAAGAATGCTGCTTCTCCCTCAGCACAGTAAATCCACCCATCAATCCTCAACCCCTTTTTCCCATTTTGCACATGGGGTCGAGGTGTCACTTCAGTCATCTGAAGCCAAGGTTTACACCACCAGGTGGCTAGCCCTGCCATAGTAGCTCATCCGTACCACTCGGGTCGCATACACACTCACACCTATGACCAATTTAGAGTATCCAGTCCTCATACTGCATGTCTTTGGAATCTGGGAGGAAACCAGAGCACCGGAAGAAAACCCACGCAACTGCAGGGAGGACATGCACACTCCACACATAAGGCACACCAGACGAGACTTGAACCAGAGAGCCTCTTGCTGTGAGGCGACAATGCTAACTGAACCACTGCGGCCTAAAAGTGTCAGGCAGTGGCAATCCAGAAAAACTAATTACATTTATTCAGTACTAATGATGCTTTGACAGGGTATTCAATTTAGTTAAATAAAAAGTTATATAAATTATAGCACGTGTTATATAGTGCATCGGTAAAAAAATAAGATAGAATAAAGCAGTTAAACTAAAACAAAAAAACTCTGTTTGCATTTCATATGTAGCCTCTGAGGCCTCAGAGTATTGTACATTACTGATTCTTTTAAATGTCCACCCCTCTTATGTAAATTTTCTATACAATTATTTATTTTGAATCGGAACAGTTACTGAGTGATGGTAATAAAAATGTGCACAAACAGTGCTATCGCTTTTTTTTTTTTAATCTTTGTATCCCTGAGGTGATCCAGAAGCCTTTATCTTAACTAATCTAGTATTCTCTCCAATGTAAAATAAAAACAAAAAACAAAGGGATCAAAGGAGCTGCAGGGCATATACGACCCCTTCATGTATGAAGCAAGCATCAACACTAAATTGTTTGGCATTGATCATTTTAGAAGAATTAATAATATATCTACACACACAGAAACACCACACATTACAAGCTTCATAAGAGCAAGTCGCCCTGGGGGCATCCAATGGTAGTGGTATTATGTGGCCTTAAAAATTCTCTGAACATCAAATCACTAATGTTATTACCCGTTTTATATAAAACCATGGAGCTTTTGCGCAGATCACTAAAAATCATCTTGTTGTGGAAAATACCAATAAAACTTATTTTTTATTAAATTTTCCTCTTTATTATAATTAGCTAATATGTCAAAAGTTTTAGCATCCAAGTAGAATAATACATACCAGAAACACTGTACTTGTTTAGAAGATACAATCCCTTGAAACTACAGATAAGTTGTCTCTCTCGCCTTCATTCTTGCTGGTTGGGTTTGGAGCCGATCCTCCGCTCCGACTCCGCCATCTACTTAAGCTCGAGAGCTATTTACTGGCTTGAGGCCTCCCCATATCCCACAATGCTTGGCGCTAGATACCCAGATCTTGTTTGCCGCTTCAGCTACGAGGTTGCGCTTTTACTGGCTCAGGTCGTATTAATCTTTTTTGTATTATTAGCTTAAATTTTACCTGTGTATTTCTCTTTTATATAGATAGTCTTTCCCTTTTAGTATAATTAGAGTGTGTATCCCCTAGTTTTTCCCACTCAGGAAACTCGTTTTTTGTTAGAGAGTTTCTACCCCTCCCCCCCTTGTTGCTTCTCTTTAGTGGCTAACCCCACCTTTTTTGTACCTGATAGGAGTAGTGTTTACCCTTTCGTAGCTACAGTTATTTAGCCTTGTAATATTTGTATATATTTGCTAGTGGATATTCTTGTTGTTAGTTAAACTAGTGCGTGTGTTTCTATGTGCTTTGTTTAAGCACTAGTTTAATATCCTCCCTTTGGTATCCCCTTGCCAGTATGTCCAAGGATACTAAAGTTTCAGGCTTCAAGAAGTGTGACTCGTGCTGTCAGAAGATGTTTCTGACAGATGGTCACACTTCTTGTGTTTATTGCTTGGGTCCCCTACACCTGCAGGACTCCTGCTCGGTCTGTCACGCTTTCAGTCCGAGAGTCCTGCAGGAGCGTAGGAACAAGCTTATTTTGAGAGGCTTACTTAAGCCAGAGGGGTCCCTGGCAAAGCCTCAGTCGGGGAAATCCTTAAAGCCCGCCAAGCCTTCGGCTCCCAGTTTGGAGCTGTCACTGGGCGGAGCATCTGCCTCCTCTTCGGTTCCGACTGAAACCAACATCTCTGGACCTCAGTCAGCTCCGACTTTAGTGTCGGAACCATCTTTGGGCCGAAAACGTTCTAGGTCCCCTTCCCTAGAATCGGTTCGTTCGGCTCCGAGGTCACCATTGCTTCAGTATGAATGAAGCCATAGGTCCCACTCCTCTTGGTCCTCCAGGCTATCTGATCATGACTTGGAGAGGGTGGTCAGTAGACTCCTTAAATCGCAGGCCCTGGCCAAAATGTTAACCAGCCCTTCTCAACAGACTGTGGCTGTCCCTGTGTCTTCAGCAGTTCCTCCTCCGACTCCTCCTTTGTTTTCGGAGCCGGAGCTGGTTGGGGCTCGAATCTTGGAAGAGGCGGAGCCGATACCACACATTTCGGCTCCTTCGTCGGCTCTGATCTCTTCATTGGTTCCGTCCTTGGAGGGATCAGGGCACCCGGGACTCCCTCGTCAGCTCCGAGGGGGCAAGTGGCATCGGACTCTTGTCCGACCCCATTCTCCCTCTCGGGGCCTTGGCGCAAGTGAGCTCGGCTCCTACATCGGCCTCAGAGCCGTCCCTGTCGGTGCCGGGAGGGGTTCACGTCTCTTCAGAGCAGGGACCCTCTGCTCTGCCTGATGGGGGTGCCTTCAAGGTCATGAGGAGCGTGCTGACTCCTGAGTCGGCCCCTCGATCAGCCCCTTCGGCTCCTCCCCCATGGTGCCTGCATCGGTCTCTGCCCACCCTCCTGACCCTAAGCGTGGAGAACAAACGCTCCAGGTCGCCCCATTGGGCGTATCTTCCTCTTCCGAGGCCTCCCCTGATCCTTCAGAGGAGCCCCCTCAAAAGAGAAAATGTAAGAGGAAACATGACTCCCCTGAGTCAGTCACATCTGATACCGACTTGGAGGATTCGGAAGGGTCCCCAAGGTCCCCCTGTGAGATGTCTCTTTTTCAGACATCCTAGAGATCCTTAAGCAGAGGGGGAACTGGACTGCCCTTAACCCTTTCGAGGACGAGTCGGTATACCTGGACGCATTTGGTTCTCACCCTTCCACCTCCTGGGTGTCTCCGCCCTTCGACCCGCTGATGGAAGTAGTGGCTCGAAGGGCATGGTCAGCCCCGGACACAGTGGAACCAACTCCCTGCAGGCCCACTAAGTTCATTACAGCCCCATCCAACAAACAATTTTTGACAAAAGGTGTCCCCATTGATGCCATGTTGGTTGCAGCAGCCGCGAAGAAGGAGTTGGCTAACCCTTTGGTGCCTGTCCATCCCCCTAATAAAGAGTCTAGGACAATGGACAGATATGGGAAGCGGATGTTTTCCTCAGCGACTTTTTCCATGCGGTCTCTGAATTATCTGTGCCACTTCACCCGTCTTCAAAGGGATCTTCTCAAGGAACTGGGTGATACCCTTCAGGATCCATCAGCTGCGGGGGCTCAAGATAAGATTAACTCCCAGCTGGCAACTCTTAACTCAATTTTCAACTCTTCCATGTGGCTTATTTCTTATGCAGCCGATGGGGCGAGTAGGGCCGCAGGTACAGGCGTGACTTTGAGAAGACATGCCTGGATGCGGTTATGTAACTTTGCTGGCCCCTTTAAGGCGTCCTTTACCAATACCCCATTCTATGGTTCAGCACTTTTTGGACCACAGGTGAAGGATACCCTTACCAGGTGTGAGCAGGAAGGCAAGACTCTCTCTGCCGTGGGAGTCTGTTTTTCTACTCCCTCTAGACCATACTCTAAAGGTCAGAAGAGTGGGAAAATGTGGTTTCGGAAACCCCAGGGAGTCGTGCCTGACACATGTGGCGAGTTTCCCTCCAGGGGCAGGGGAGGGAATAATAATAGATGCCGCCCGCGGGGCAGAGGGGGTCCGCAATATCAGGGTAGCAGAGAATCTTTCTGAGGGGCTGCCCGACTGTCCACCTTCGGAGGCAGTCGGGGGAAGATTGTCACTGTACCCAGAAGCCTGGCAACTCCTCACACAAGACAAATGGTTACGGTCTACCATATCTGAGGGTTACAAAATCCCTTTGTCCACACCCCTGTACAAACAACCAGGTCCCTTCCAGATGTTCCACCCGGTCTAAGGGAACAAGCCGTGCCAGAAATTTCAAAACTGCTAGAAAAACGGGCCATCCAGCCAGTCCCAGCAGACCAGCAAGGATCTGGATGGAATTTACTCCAAGTTCTTTTTGGTGCCAAAAAAGACAGGGGACTGAAGACCCATTTTGGATCTCAGCAGGTTAAACAAGTCTGTTCAAAGAACAAAGTTCCGGATGGTCACGCTTCAGTCCATTCTACCCTTTTTGCGTCAGGACAATTGGATGTGCTCCATAGACCTTCAGGATGCGTACTACCTTATCAAAATGGACATGCGCTCCAGAAGGTTTCTCCGCTTCCGGCTGGGAGCCAGTCACTATCAATTCAGAACCCTGCCCTTTGGTCTCACCACAGCCCCCAGGGTGTTCACCAAATGCATGGCAGTGGTTACGGCTCACCTGAGACAACGAGGACTCCAGGTGTTTCCATATCTAGACGACTGGCTCCTTGCTGCTTCCACCAGGCATCAGCTACTGCGAGCCAGGGATTATACCATCCAAACTTGCTCCGAGCTAGGTATCTCAATAAATTTTGAAAAGTCTGCATTTTCGCCTTGTCAGTCTATAACCTTTATAGGCGCAAGATTAAATACAAAAGATCTGTCTGCAGGACTTCCTCTAGACAGAGTGTCAGACATTTGCCGACATGTGCAGGTCTTACTACAGTGCAAGAGGATTCAGGCCAGATTTGTACTAAAAACTTTGGGTCTCATGGCAGCAGCAATCTTACTAGTTCCCCTGACTCGTTTTCACATGCGGATTCTTCAGTGGATGCTTTTTACCCAATGGTCTTTTCAACAACTTCCGATGTCTCACAAGATAATAGTCACTCAATCATGCAAAGACCACCTGGCTTGGTGGATGGTCTCCCCTCTGGTACTCCAGGGCAGACCGTTTGTTCTTCCTCCTCCTGTTGCCACGGTGACCATGGATGCCTTCCTGATCGGGTGGGGGGGGGGGGCATTTCAGGGCAGGGCTGTCCAGGGCACTTGGCAACCTCTAGAGTACCACCTGCACAGAAACGTCTTGGAGATGAGAGCGGTGCTTTTAGCGTTGCAAGCTCTTCAGGACTCTCTACCCACCGGGACTATTGCAATTCAGACAGACAATATGTCTGTAGTTTGGTACATCAACAAGCAGGGCGGAACCAAGTCCTATCCCTTATGTCGAGAAGCACTCAGACTCTGGCAGTGGGCGATCTCCTCTCAACGGTTTCTGATGGCAACGCACATCACTGGGAAGTCCAACGTCATAGCGGACCGGCTAAGCAGAGCTATTCTCATACCGCACGAGTGGTCTCTCAATAAGTCATTAGCGGAAAAAATCTTCCGCAGATGGGGTCAACCTTGCTGCAACCTTTTCACAACTCCTCTCAACAGCAAGTGCAACGATTTCTTCACTCTCTTCCCCCTTCTCGGACACTCCCCCAGAGACGCTCTAGCTCACGATTGGCCCCGGGGTCTTCTGTATGCATTCCCACATTTTCCCCCAATTCCCAAACTAATTCAGAAGGCTACCGTATTGGGATCCAGGATGATCCTCATTGCCCTTTACTGGCCTCGACAAATTTGGTTCCCATTCCTGCATCGTCACCTGCTGGAGCAGCCTTGGAATCTGGACCCAGTGCCAGACCTCTTGGTCCATCAGTCGGGCGGGCTGCACCAATCCCTTCAGTCTCTGAACCTCACAGCTTGGTTGCTCCACTTCCAACCTTAGCCAGGCTTCCACATATTTCTCAGCCGGTGTGTAAAATCATCCTTTCTTCGCACAAATCTACCACCAGGAAGACTTATGCTAGTAAGTGGAAACGTTTCTCTTTCTGGGCAGAGGCTAGGAATATAGACCCCTTTACAGCCCCTGTCCATCACGTTCTAGATTTTTTAGTAGAACTCTTCAAGCTGGTTCCTTGTCTGCCACCACTAGGGTCCAATTAGCTGCTATTGCAAATTTCCACGCTGGCCTGTCAGAAACCAGCATCATGTCCCACAAACTTTGCAAGGCCTTTCTTAAAGGAACTATTTTGCTTAGGCCCCCTGTCAGAGATCCCCCGCCTCCGTGGGACTTAAACTTGATATTAGCTTCCTTGATTCTCCCCCCTTTTGAACCTGTGGCTTCCTGTTCTTTAAAATTGCTCTCCTGGAAGACTCTCTTTTTAGTAGCCATCACCTCAGCTAGAAGAGTTTCAGAACTTCAAGCCCTCTGTATTCGTCCTCCTTACCTTGTGTTTCATAAGGATATAGAGTTTCACTCGGGACTAATCCTTAATTTCTGCCCAAGATACCTTCCGAAACGAACCTGAATCAGGCTGTTGATCTACCTGTCTTTTTTCCTAACTATTCGAACAAAGCTGAACAAAAGTTAGGCCAATTGGACGTTCATAGGCAATTACGTTTTTATTTGGATAGGACTAAGCAAACAAGAAAATTAGACCAACTCTTCCTGTCCTATGCTGAGGGCAAACAGGGCCTGCCAGTTTCTAAAGTAACCTGATCCAGGTGGTTGTCCTCTATTATTATTTTGATTTATCAGCTGAGACATAATGAACTCCCTATTAAACCTAAAGGTCATTCCACCAGAGCGTTAGCTACTTCGGTAGCTTTTCAAGCAAGACTACCAATGGAATTTATTTGTGCTGTAGCCACATGGGCCACTCCTCATACTTTCATTTCGCATTATAAGTTGGATATGGCCTCTAGGAGTAGAGCTGATTTTGGTTCCACTGTGCTCAAGAGTCTGTTCCGATGAGCCACCCAGGACTAAGGTGCTAGGGATGCTGTCCCAACCAGCAAGAATGAAGGCGAGAGAGATAACTTAACATTAAGAAGTTATGTACCTACCGTAACGTTCCATGTTAGTTGGCTTCTTCTCGCCTTCTTTCTTGCGTCCCACCCTCCATCCCCCTAGCCTGGACAGACCAAGAAGAATCCCTTTTTGAGGCCTTCTTCCTCTGGCTGAGTCTTATCTTGGTTACTTCCTCCTCTGTTTTAGTGCTGTAGGTAAACCTTGTAGTTTGGACAGGTGTCCTTGAATTTTTCTATAGTGTTAGCTCTGCCAAACGAGATCTGGGTATCTAGCGCCAAGCATTGTGGGATATGGGGAGGCCTCGAGCCAGTAAATAGCTCTCGAGCTTTAGTAGATGGCCGAGTCGGAGCCAAGGATCGGCTCCGAACCCAACCAGCAAGAAAGAAGGCGAGAAGAAGACAACTAACATGGAACATTATGGTAGGTACATAACTTCTTATTCTTTCATACAGCATTCATTTAACAGTCTTTGAAGAATTCAGATAAGTTAAATGTTCCCTCTGTATATATGTATACTTCCTGTAAAAGCCCTAACTTGGAGCTCTATCTGTTAAGAAACAATATTTTTAAGTTAAACACCATAGTCTTTTTAAAGCTGGCATGGAATCACTGTAATTGTGAAATACATAGCTCACCGCCGTTGAGACGTTTCATCCAGTCTTTGAAATCAAGTGAGGCAGTGGCACTTGCCTTCTTCCACTGTCAAGTTCTCAGCTTTAGACAACTCATCCAACAAAATGTATACTTCTTTTATCTTTGGAGAGGCAACTTTCTTCTATTTTCTAGGTATTACTTTATCACAGCAACATTACATCCAGTCATGTCCGAGCATACTTTTGCTGTTACCCACCCCCATTATTCCAGCCCATGTACCCCCAATTAGATCTTAAGTTGTTGTTTGAAGAACTCCAGTTTAGAACACCTGAAAAAAAATACCACCATGTACCCTGTGAGCCATCTGTATACCTACAGCACTTCCCAGACATATTTGGAGGTGTATGCTGGAGTTTATTTGGAGTATGTAAGAATTTCCAAGCAAATATAAGAACATTTGGAGAATGAGTAGCATATCTTGGAATTAAGTGCAGTTGCCTCTCCATCAACCTTTTCCCCAATAACCTGACCTAGTCTTCCTCAACATTCTCTCTTCACAAGTTTTCTTCCATAATAAGGAAATGTTAACAGTCTGTTAACCAGTTTGTCTGGAGACAAATTGAGCTGCCTCAACTCAAGTAAAAAACATCCCCATAGGCGGATCCTGTATGTCAGAATTCACTGCCTTGTGTAGATCTTAGTGTCCCTTTATACAAGGTAGTCTAAGCCTCAGACTTTGAGTAGCTTATAAAATCTTTGCCAAGTAACAAAGGCCACCACCTACATTACGTGGGATCTGTATACTAAGTTAGAGTACCTCCTCTACTATTCAGTCAGATGACCTCCTCCTTAAAAAGTGAATGTTAATATTGGCTAGTCATACTCCTCAAGATTCCGGCCTCAGAGTTTCCATTGTCTGGTTCATTGCCACCTTTGTTTTCTTCCATATTTTGGACATCTTTCTTCATTTCTTAACAGCATCTGTCCTTGGAAGCTCTCCTTTCTCTAACCAGGATCTAGGCCATTTCAGTCTACTGTGAGAACCTACATTGTGTGCCCCAAATTAAAAACAAAAATTAACTCTGCAGCTAGTCTCAGAAATAAGATCTCAAGCATAAGAGATATTTACGTTAAAAAAATCATATAAAAGATCTATGTCTTCTAAAAAGTAGTTCAATGGGGAAAAAAAAAAAAACAGTCTGCCTACCTGTGGGTGGTTGTTCCCTCCAGGATGACAAGACATTATACAACATCCATGTGGTTAAAAAAGCCTCAAATTTAAAAACTGCAGATTTATACGATTTATAATTAACCTTACAATACATTTGTGTGTCCAAAGTACATGCTATGATATTGTTAAACATTCATATGTTAAGTTGTCAATCTCGCCTTCATTCTTGCTGGATGGGTTCGGAGCCGATCCTCGGCTCCGACTCGGCACTTGCTTAGCTTGAGAACTCCTTTTACAAGCTCGAGGCAACCCTATATCCCATGATGCAAGGCGGAACTACCTCAGATCTCATTTGCCGCTTTGCGAAGAGGTCTCCTTTTTTGCCAGCTGAGGTAAGTTTGAGTTTTTCAAACAGCTTAGTCAGGGTTTTTCTTCCCCTTTTCCTATTTTTTAGTGTATAGTGTCCATACAATCACCCTATTCCCCTTATAGTTTTAAAAATATTTGTTACTTTATAGAAAGTTAAAAAGTTTTCAGTTAGGCCTAGGCCTCCCTTATTAATCCCTATCTGTGTGTCTGTGTTGTGGGATTAATTTGTGTGACTGTTTTGGGGTGTGTTTGTGAGTATATTGTTACTTTTTTCTTAGGCTATGTCTAAGGAGGTAAAGGTCTCGGGCTTCAAGAAGTGTGACTCGTGCTGTCAGAAAATGTCTCTGACAGATGGTCACACTTCTTGTGTTTACTGCCTGGGGCCTTTACACCTGCAGGACTCCTGTGCTTTGTGTCACTCTTTTAGCCAGCGAGTCCTGCAGGAAAGGAGGAATAAGTTAATCCTCCGTGGCTTACTAAAGCCGGAAGGTTCACCCACTAAACCTGGGTCCAGTAAGCCTTCCAAGCCATCTAAGGGTCAGGCTACAGCTTCAAAGCCTTCCCCGGTGGCTCCGACTCCTTTGGAGTCGAGATCGGCTCCGGCCGGAGCCGATCTTTCTTCTTCTCAGCTAGGGTCGGTGCCGATCGGTTCCGACACCCAATCTGCTGTTGCCTTGTTGGCTCCGGCTGGAGCCGACACAGTATCCAGTATCGGAGCCGAGAATCCTTCGGCTCCATCTGGAACCCATAGGACGTCGGCTCCGATGACTTCATCCAAGAAGAGATCTCGGTCCCTGTCTTTGGAATCTATCCACTCGGCTCCGGGGTCTCCTCTTTTGTCGGAGCGGAGTCATCGGAGCCGATCTTCGAGATCTTCCAGGCTGTCTGACCACGATTTAGAGAGGGTGGTAAGCAGGCTGTTAAAGTCGCAGGCACTGGCCCAAATGCTCCATAGCCCGTCTCAGCAGACTTCGGCTATTGCTTCACCCCTTGAACTTCCTCCTCCGACTCCCCACCAGAGTTCAGAGCTGGAGCTTCTCGGGACAGCGACTGTGTCGGCGCCGGAACCGATACATCCTTTTTCGGCTCCGTCGTCTTCGGCTCCGATCTCCTCGTTGAGACCTTCCTTGGAGGGATCCAGTCGTCGAGTTTCCCTTGTCGGCTCCGAGGGGGCTAGTGGCATCGGACCCTTGTCCGACCCCGCTCTCCCTCTCGGGGCTTCGGCTTTGGTAAGCTTGGCACCGACATCAGCCTCGGAGCCTTCTCTCTCAGTGGAGCCGGGAATTCCTATTTCCTCGGAACGGGAATATTCCGGTCTCCCGGGGAGGGGAGCCTTTGAGGTGATGAGGAGTGTCCTGGCACCTGAGCCAGGTCAACGGTCCATCCCTCTAGCTCCTCCCTCTTCGGTGCCTGTAGACGCCTCTTGCCAGCCTCTTGCTCTCAGGCCCAGGGATCCATCGCCCCAGGTTTCCCCATTGGGAATATCTTCCGAGGTTTCTCCTGATCCTACAGGGGAACCCCTCGAAGAGGACGTAAGAGGAAACACACAGACTCCCCTGAGTCTACTACATCTGATACCGACTTAAATGAGTCGGAGGGTTCCCCATGATCCCCCTCTGAGGATGTCTCCTTTTCAGACATCCTTGAGCTCCTCAAACAGAGGGGGAATTGGCCCTCCATTGACCCCTCCGAGGATGAGTCGGTATACCTGGAGGCTTTTGGATCCCGACCCTCCACCTCCTGGGTGTCTCCGCCTTTCGACCCACTTAAGCAGGTAGTGGCTCGGAAGGCGTGGGCAGCTCCAGATTCTGTGGAACCTGTCCCCAGGAGACCATCCAAATTTATTACGGCCCCTACGGACAAGCAGTTTCTTTCCAAGGGCGTCTCTGTGGATGCTATGGTGGTGGCAGCGGCCACTAAGAAGGAACTGGCGGATCCTTCAGTACCTGTCCATCCTCCTAACAAAGATTCTAGGACCATGGACAGGTATGGAAAGCGGATGTTTTCTTCAGCGACCTTTACTATGCGTTCGCTGAACTACCTTTGTCACTTCACCAGGCTTCAAAGAGATATTCTCAAGGAACTAGGTGAAGTGGTCCAGGATCCTTCTGCTGCTGGGGCTCAAGAAAAGATTGCCTCACAGCTAGCAATCCTGAATTCCTTATCCAACTCCTCCATGCGGCTCTCATCCTATGCAGCCGATGGAGCGAGCAGGGCCGCAGGCACAGGAGTGGCTCTTAGACGTCAAGCCTGGATGCGGCTTTGTAATTTTGCGGACCCCTTTAAGGCGTCCTTCACCAATACCCCCTTTGACGGTTATGCTTTGTTCGGACCTCAGGTGAAAGAAACCTTGACCAGGTGTGAGCAGGACGGTAAAACTCTTTCTGCCGTTGGAGTCCATTTTTCCACCCCTTCTAGACCCTATCCCAAGGGTCAGAAGGGAGGGAAGATGTGGTTCCGCAAAGCCCAAGGAGCTACACCGGACACACGTGGTCAGTTTACCCCCAGAGGCAGAGGGGGTAACAATAATAGACGCCGCCCTAGAGGCAGGGGGGGTCCTCAGAACCAGGGCAACAGGGAGTCTCTTCCTGAGAAGCCCTTTCAGCACCCCTGAGGTGTTGCCCGACTGTCCACCCTTGGAGGCAGTCGGGGGAAGGATTTCGCTGTACCCAGAAGCCTGTAATTCCCTTTCACAAGATATGTGGGTACAGTCGATCATATCCGAGGGTTACAAAATCCCCTTCGAAAGGTATCCCGTACCTCAACAATCCCTTCCAGACATCTCACCCGGTCAAAGGGATTTGGCAGAACAGGAGGTTTCAAAACTCCTAGAAAAAAGAGCCGTCCAGACTGTTCCGGCAGACCAAGTAGGATCCGGCATTTACTCGAGATTCTTTTTGGTCCCCAAAAGGACGGGAGATTGGAGACCAATATTAGACCTGAGCAGTCTAAACAGATTTGTCAAGAAGGCAAGATTCCGGATGGTCACGCTTCAGTCCATTCTGCCCTTTCTGGGCAAGGACAACTGGATGTGCTCTATAGACCTTCAGGACGTGTACTATCACATAAAGATTCACAGGCGCTCCAGAAGGTTTCTCCGCTGGCTAGGGACCAGTCATTACCAATTCAGAGCCCTGCCCTTTGGCCTCACTTCAGCCCCCAGAGTGTTTACCAAATGCATGGCAGTGGTCACAGCTCATCTGAGACGTCAAGGATTCCAGGTGTTTCCTTATTTAGACGACTGGCTCCTCTCCGCCACCACCAGGTGTCAGCTTCTTCAGACCAGAGACTACACTCTGCAGCTTTGCAGGAGTTTGGGAATTTCAGTGAATTTCGAAAAATCTTCTCTGCGGCCTTGCCAATCTATCACCTTTATAGGCGCAGAATTAAACACCGTCAAAATGTTAGCCAGACTAACAGATCAAAGAATTCTGGACATCCAAAAATACGTTCGGATTCTATTGCAGAGCAGCAAAGTCAAAGCCAGATTGATACTAAAGGTTCTAGGTCTTATGGCTGCGGCCATTGTTCTTCTACCACTGGCTCGCTTCCACATGCGTCTTCTGCAGTGGATGTTATTCACTCAGTGGTCATTCCACAGTCTTCCGATGAGGCTCGGAATCTTAGTCACACAATCGTGCAGAACTCATCTGAACTGGTGGATATCTTCCCCTCTTCTTCATCAGGGCCGACCTTTTGTTCCCCCTCCTCCAGTTGCCACAGTTACTACAGATGCTTCTCTGATCGGGTGGGGGGGGGGCATTATCAGGGCAGGATGGTCCACGGGACGTGGCAACCCATAGAATACCATCTGCACATAAATGTCCTGGAGATGAGAGCGGTGCTTTTAACGTTGCAAGCCCTCAATGACTTTCTTCCCGCGGGGACTATTGCAGTACAAACGGACAACATGTCCGTGGTCTGGTACATCAACAAGCAGGGCGGGACCAGGTCCTATCCGTTGTGTCGAGAAGCTCTCAGACTTTGGCAATGGGCAATCTCCTCTCATCGGTTTCTGAATGCAACGCACATCCCCGGCAGGTCCAACCTCTTGGCGGACAGGCTGAGCAGATCCATTCTCATGCCTCACGAGTGGTCTCTCAATCAATCTGTAGTGGACCAGATTTTTCTGAAGTGGGGCACACCTTGTTGCGATCTTTTTGCTACACCCCAAAACAACAAGTGCCCCGATTTCTTCACTTTTTCCCCTACCAGGCCAACCCCTGAGAGACTCTCTAACCCAGGATTGGCCCCGGGGACTTCTGTACGCTTTTCCTCCTTTTCCCTTGATTCCACAAGTCATTCAGAAAGCCACCGTTTTGAGGGCCAAGTTGATCCTCATTGCCCCTTACTGGCCTCAACAAATTTGGTTTCCATCTCTGCATCGTCACCTCCTGGTGCAGCCCTGGCATCTGGACCCAGTTCCGGATCTCTTGATCCACCAGTCGGGTCAACAGCACCGGGCCATTCATTCTCTCAACCTCACTGCTTGGTTGCTCCACTTCCTTCCCTAGCCAGGCTTCCTATGATCTCTGATCCGGTCAGAGATATCTTAGTGGCTTCTTTAAAGTCGTCCACCAGAACCGTTTATGCTAGCAAGTGGCGACGTTTTTCCATTTGGGCAAATTCCAGAAATATTGATCTCTTTACTGCTCCTGTGCATTCTATTTTAGATTTCCTGGCTGAAGTTTTTCAGTCAGGATCTTCTTCATCTACAGTTAAAGTTCAACTGGCTGCTATTTCCAAGTATCATGTTGGCTTGCAAGATCATAACATTATGTCTCATAGACTATGCAAGGCCTTTCTGAGAGGAGTGTTTCTCCTAAAGCCGCCAATAAAACATCCTCCTCCACAATGGGATCTAAATTTAATGTTGGCATCCTTAATGTTACCACCCTTCGAACCGTCTGCTTCATGTTCATTGAAATTATTGACCTGGAAAACTATATTTTTACTGGCTGTCACTTCAGCAAGAAGGGTTTCCGAGATTCAAGCTCTCTGCATTCGTTCCCCTTACTTGGTTTTTCACAAGGACAGGGTATCCTTAAGAACGAACCCGTCCTTTCTCCCCAAAGTTGTTTCTCAAACCAATATTAATCAATCCATCGATCTACCAGTCTTTTTCCCAAATTATTCTGACAGAGCTGAACAAAAGCTTAATTTTTTGGATGTCCATCGTCAGCTCAGGTACTATTTGCATAGAACGAAACAATTCAGGAAATTGGACCAATTGTTTGTCTCCTATGCAGAAAACAGGAAAGGTCTCCCAGTGTCTAAAGTGACCTTATCCAGATGGTTGTCTTCCACCATTTCTTATGTGTATTCACTCAGAAGCAAGCAACTACCTTCTAAACCGAAAGCACACTCAACCAGGAGTCTATCCACTTCTGCAGCCTTTCAGGATAGACTACCCATTGATACCATTTGTGCAGCAGCTACTTGGGCCACTCCTCATACCTTTGTCTCTCATTACAAGTTAGATTTGGCCTCCAGAGACAGGGCCAGTTTTGGTTCCACAGTTCTCAAGAGTCTGTTCCATTGAGCCACCCGGGATACAGGTGCTAGGACGGTCCCATCCAGCAAGAATGAAGGCGAGATTGACAACTTAACATTTAGAAGTTATGTACCTACCATAACGTTCCATGTTAGTTGTCTTCTCTGCTTCTTTCTTGCGTCCCTCCCTCCTTCCCCCTGGCCTGGACAGATCTTGAAGAGTTCCTCTTGTCAGGTTGTTTCCTCCTGAGCCTTCATTAGAGGACTCCTTTATTATGAGCTTGGGTTTCCTAATATATGTTAGGTTAGTCCTTAGCAGGGTAGGTTAGCTACCAAACGAGATCTGAGGTAGTTCCGCCTTGCATCATGGGATATAGGGTTGCCTCGAGCTGGTAAAAGGAGTTCTCAAGCTAAGCAAGTGCCGAGTCGGAGCCGAGGATCGGCTCCGAACCCATCCAGCAAGAAAGAAGGCGAGAGAAGACAACTAACATGGAACGTTATGGTAGGTACATAACTTCTAATTTTACAATATTGTTACCTTTGTGGGTGTAAATATTAATGTGTTTCTACTTTTGAACAGAAAGAAATTTTCTGTGGTGTAGTCAACCATACCAAAGATCAGTACAAACATATTTTTGTTCCTTATCCAAGTAATGTTGAGACTGCATACACTAATAATGTCATCTTTATTGGAGCAACAAGAAAAGAAACTGAAATTTTTACTACTATCTTCACTAATTTCAGCAGTTAACCAGAGTAATTCTGATCCTTACAGCCATCTGAAAAACAACACTGCATATGTAATTTTCCTATTAATTAAAATAATCTAATTTATTTATACTTCTAAAGCCGAGATAGGTCATTTGGGACCAGTTTCAGGCCTAGTCTCAAAACTGACATTTCAGACTTGAAATATCATGTCCAGAAATATTAATAGTTAAATATTTACTAGCATCAGAAGTCTCAGTTTGATCCATAGTAAAACATGGAAGTAGCTGAGTAATATCAATTACTCACCCAAAAGTTATTTGTAATACTTCCAGTATCTCTTGTTCTGTTCATGACATTCTGCCTAATGGGTCCTTAAAGTTTCTTCTTTCCTTACAGCCAATTACTATATGTTGATGAAAATCATTATTAGTGTGGTGATTTCTTTTCTGTCATGAACTACTTTGATGAGTGAAGTCTGTTTCATAATCAGAAATAGAGATTGGCTGTTGCTCTGCAAACTTCTTTTCATTTTTTGTCATCATCTATGGGATCAAATATGGACTTGTAGGCCTTTTAAAAGCCCTAAGACCATCTTTTAAGATATTTGATGTCCGATGATGCATTAAAATTCACATTTGCCACGATCAGGAAAACAAATCACTGTTACACAAGTCCTTGTAAGATTTTAATGGAGTCATAAAATCTTTGTTGCTGCGCCTCATTTTTTCCAGCCTTTTTTTTTTGATCATCAGAATGCAACTGTTTTTGTTTCCTTTTTCCCAGTTCTCACCGCATAATTCCCTTCACTTTGTTTATCACTTTAAAAGGGCTTTGCTACTCTTCAAGGAACTTGTTTTCAGCAGTGGATGCTAAAATAAATTATATCACCTATTTTGAACTCTCTTAAATGAACATTACTGTTATATGTTCTCTCTTATGAATGGTGTGCCTTCTCCGTATGTTCTGTGTTTTGTCCATTCCCAATGTTCTTTCACTACCAGTATCATAGTTTCCAACTTGTCCTACAAATCTGAAAAATGTCCTATTACATGTTTAAACTGTCTGTTTTCTTTCTCCTGTACTCTTTTACTGTCTAGCATGCCCTGTGTATGTATGACATCAGCAGTTCAGATAATTTTAATCCAGTTGAGACTTGAGCAGCATCGGTGTGGTGAGCATTTAAAACTGGTCTGTGTGTTTTTCCCTATTACTGTAGCTGTTTGTAACACAGACTTTAAGGTTTTGTTAAAGTATGGGGCTAGCCCATCTGCTTGAAGGTGGTATAAAGATGCCCTTAGTTGCTGTAATTTAAAACATTGGCAAAAATCATGTATCACTGTGAGCATGAATAGGGTGGCTTGATCAGTAAGAAATCATCAGGGACGTCCTACAATGTAGTTTCTTTGCCATAAACTTTGCAATGATTGGTTGCAGGGGCAATGTCACAGGAAGTTTTGTTGCTTAATCAAAAATTACAAGGATATACTGATGGCCTTTATTTTGCAAGTATATCTGTAATGTCCATTAAACATCCACGGTGGTGCAGCGGTAGCTTTGTTGCCACACAGCAAGAGGTTCTCGCGTTCGATTCTCGGCTGGAGTCTGGGGAGTGCCTTCTGTGTGGAGTCTGCATGTCCTCCCCACGGTTGGGTGGGCATTCGAAAGACATGTGTAAATGGGCGTGCTTTCGTAGAAGGTTGAACGTCGAGCTGGAACCTCGGCGTTCATCAAAATCTACTGCCAATCATTAGCGGACCGGAGTTCTACTGTGGCGACCCCCTAACCGGGAAAAGCCGAAAGACAACAACAACATCTGCAATGTCCATTGCTATGCATTCAAAGGGGACAGCTGTAGTGGGCAGTGGTATCAGATAATTCTTAAATCCTGGGTTTGATGCTGTTCTTTGGCCCTCAGGGCAGGCTGCACAAAAATCTATCTATTTTTCATAGTACCAGACCAGTAAACTCTAGCCAAAGCTCTAATCTTTTTTTGTCTACTCATAAATGTCCATCCAAAATGTGGCTGTGTCCCAGTTTCCTTTCTAGTGTTCAAAATGCTTTTGCATTTGATAACTGGTCAGTGTTTTCTTTCTGTCTTTTGTTACTGTATATAGCAAGTCATTTATTATTCTAAATTATGGGTAAAGAATGCGTGTGTTCTATTCTTTTGGGCCCCCATCTACTCTCTGTTTGTTCACTCTTGCTGTTTATAGGGTAACATCCTTGCAGTGTTTTTTTTTAATCCACATGACTTATTTGATGGTTTGCAAAGTTAGTGTTTCCTGTACATTGTTTTATCACTTTACCTGCTAGAGTCTTTCGGTAGCAGTCACACTGTGTAGAGACACATTGGTGCTGTACTGCTCGTCTTTAGTATTTTAACAAGAGTGTTTTGACAAGATTTAGTAGCAAAGTTAATTGACTGTCCTCCCAGAGTCATATCTAAAGCTTGTCTTCCCTTTGTGTCTTCTAGTCCTGCATTTTTGTCTTTGGTGAGACTACGTACTTGGACCTTCACCCAGTAACTTCCACAGTTCTTTAAACATAAGATCATGGTCAAAGATTACATCCTGATACAAACTGAGCATTATGACTACAGGATGTAAAACTTTACACAAGAGTCTCCATTTCTGCTAGTATTACAGGGTATTACCTCCTATCTCCTTGTGCATCAATTTTCTGCTTACTGGATTTATGTTTGCTAATATGTTGTGGTTTAACCAGTGTGGTCCTATTTCAGTCCAACAATCATAGTGCTGCACTTGTACATTTTACAAGTTTTATGTTAGTGTAGTGACAGAAGGCAGATTGTACACTTCTAACAATTAAACATTCAGTAGTATCAGACTCCATTGTTACACTCTCAGGCATTATTTGTTCAACAGATGGCAAGCTAGTATTAACATTTTTACAGGCATAGCATCACTGTCGTCATCTGTGCAGTAGTTATCTGTATGCTGTTTTCTAGAGCATTTAAAACTGGTTCATATTATGAGATTGTTTTCTTGGTTACAGGCAAAGAAGCATATTTAGGTTAAGGCTTTTTACTAAGGCTTTGTCTTTTGTGCATGCATGCATGCATGTGTCCTTTTGAATTTCCTTTTTCAGTTGCTAACAAACTGAGCAGAAGACTTAGGGTTACTGTGGAATGCCCATTTAAATGACAGGGGACTACCCTCCCAAATTTACCTACAGCCAGAACTTTACTTGCATTATATCTACAATGGTCTACCAGAAGTTTGAAAATATGTACTAAATCTGCCATTTCTGATTTTAATGGTCGGTCTATACAAAATATCCAAGGGATTGAGCTTCAGGTAGTGCTCCATTTGTTGCTATAAAAATCTCTTGTTTCAGCTGATGGTAGTCATGTGCATCGAAGTCTTCCAGTTTCATCTAAGTTTTCAGTGCCTCTTCAGTTCGATGGAACAGTAGATTTCTGTTCTGTATGGGGCCAGTTTTCACTAGCTGCATACCTTTCAGAAGAAACTAGTTAAGACTTCATTATCCACTGGCCCAAGCTTCTTCAGGGTTGTACTGGACTTGTGGAACTCCCTTGAGTCAGACAGTTGTTTAGCCAGAGCACCTTCCGTGGTTTGATGACATTTTGTTTTTAAATTCTCCCACCACTTTTTTATACCTGCTTCCCTGTCTCCATACTTTAAACAACAACAAAAAAAATCTCTTCTGATTACACCCCCTCCCCCTACCTGTCCTCTTCTGTGCCTCCACAACTCTTTCCGTACACTTAACATTTTTTTTTTTCACTCCGATCCTTTTTATGTCTACATACATCCTTCTCTACTGAAATTTCTAATGGTCAGACATCTGTCTTTATCTTTTGTTTCTATATTATGTATGCAACTAACATGTTTTATACTTCTAACAAGATTTCAGTCTCTCACTTACTGTCTACTTTTTTAAACTTGTTTGCACATTTATTGTAAATTGTTACCTGTGTGAATGTCTGCATATCTTATTCTTCTCATGATCATACCTGTACTTTGATTTGTAAAATTTCTATTTTATATGTATTTTATTTTTTATATAACTCTGTTTTTTTTCTGGAGCTTTTTGCCCCGGGCCTTCTCTGAAAAAGGATCTTGTACCCAGTTGGACTTTCCCTGTAAACAAAAGCAATAATTAAATAAACTGAATGAATGAATGAACGCTGATCAAGTTTTGGTCTGTACTTATACTTCTTTCCTGAAGATGGACCATGAGTTGTTCAGCATATTTGGTTGGAGGCTACACATTCTCCAGAAGGGTAGCAGTGGATTTTTATTAAGGCCTTAAAACACTTTCTCGGTTTTTCTACCAGAGACTAGTTTGTACATTCAGAATGCCCAAGAGTTGGTGTCACAGCAGGGCCAGCTGACACCCAAAGTAATTAAAAGCTGTTTATCACAGCAAAGGTTTATTCTGTAATTTGACAGTGTGTGTGGATTAATTCTAGTTAGGGAGATAAATCAAACAAGCATACATCTTTATGGCAGTTTTTGTATTCTCCATCAGTGTATTTTATCTGTAACAAAGTAGCCATTTTCCAGTTTGAAACTCATGATGTTATGTAGTCCAATCTCGCCTACATTCTTACCCGTGGGTTTTCGGCTCCGACTCTGCCAAACTTTTCTAGTTCGAAGTCTTTCTATTGGCTGGGCTAAGATGGTATCCCATGCTGCATTGCTCCATATCCCAGATCTCGTTTGCCACTCGTGTAGCTCAGACGTGGTCTTGCTCTTGGCTGTGGCTAAGTACCCTTTTTTCTTCTTCTTGAGAGAATTCATTACAAACAAAAAGCTATTTTAATAGCTATTTCTAGTTTGGTGTTTTGTGCATAATTTGTAGTGTGATTGTTTTTGTGGAATCCCACTAGCTGTTCCAATGGGCTAGGCCCGTTTCAGTTAGAGGACCTAGTCTGTCCCCTTGCTTGTCCCTGTGTGTGTCTGTCTAAAACCGTTTAAATTAGAGGTTTTAGTTTCTGTTTCCTTGTTGTGTGTGCTAGTGCTGGTCTAAAACCGTTTAATTTAGAGGTTTTAGCCCTAGTCGCCTTAGTGTGTGTCCAATCTGAGGATTGTTTGTGCAAGTTGGTTAGTGGTAGTTTTGTTCCCGCGCTCAGTGTGGTGTCATTTGTGACTGTTGCTTTTCTCCCGTCTGTTCTGTACCATGATCCTTTGACTTGGTAATTGTGATGCTTTATTAAGATGTCTAAAGATTCTAAGGAACATAAGCCTTCGGATTTTTAAAAATGCTCTAAGTGTGGGTATAAAACTTCCATCACCGATGGACATTCGGTATGTGTCTATTGTCTGGGAGCAATCCATCTGCAGGAGTCCTGCAGCTTCTGCCATGCTTTTAGTCCCAGGGTACTTCAGGAAAGAAAGAATAAGCTAATTCTGAAGGGACTGTTGAAACCCTCGTCCGAAGAGGGCCTGGAATCTGCTTCCAGCTCAAAACCAAAATCCACTAAATCGAAAAAGAGGTCTCCGGCTCCTTCAGTGTCCTCAGAGCCATCGGAGAAAGTAATCAAATTAGCTTCAACCTCCTCGGCTCCACTGTCCTCGGGGCCGCAGGAAGTGTCAGTGTTGATGGAACCGGCGTCGGCTCCAATTATATTGGAACCTATTCGGAGCCGATCGCCCAGTATTAGACAAGTTTCACCTGAGAGGAGATCTCGATCTCCCTCCCTGTCCTCCAAATCCTCTAGGACACTTTCAGATGTGGATGTCGATAGGGTGGTGCAGAGACTCCTTCAGTCACCGGTTTTGGCTAAATTGTTCTCGGCTCCGTCCCAGTCTGCTCCGGAGCCTGTCCTGCTACCTTCTTCGATTCTTCCTCCTCCGAGCACATCTCTGTCTTCGGAGCCGGAGTGCTCCACTCCATGTGATGTTTCCAGGTCGGTTCCGATGGCCCCTCCTGGCTTATCAGTGCCAACGTCAGCTCTGACCCCGTCGGCGCCGTCCATGGGGTTCAGGACTCTGGATTCTTCAGTCGGGCCCGAGGGAGAGGCCTCAGGACATCTATCAGTTCCTAGTCTCCCTCTCAGTGCCTCGGCTCGGGGAACCCCGACTCCTGTCGTGGCCTCGGAGGCTGGTCGGTCCTTGGATTCGGGAGGGCCAACCTTTGAGGCCATGCTGAGTGCGGTGGCCAGATCATCAGCTACATCATGTGGGTTGGTCATTCTGTCTCCTACCACTCCGGTGCGGGTCTCTGATCACCACTTATCTGTAGACAGTGGAGTCCCAAGGCCTCAGGATACCCCCACTAGTGTCCCCAAGTTTCTCAGGGCTGCTCGGGGTGTTTGCCTGAGGAGCTCCCTAGAATGAAAACGTGCAAGAGGAAGCACATAGACTCCCAGGATGAGTCTCTCACCTCGGATACTGAACTCGAGGAATCGGAGGGGCCCCCTAAGTCATCCTCTGAGGATGTTTCTTTCTCTGACATTCTGGAGATTTTGAAACAAAGAGGTGACTGGCCATCCAAAGCCCCCTTCGAGGAGGAGTCGTCTTCCTGAAGGCCTTCGGTGCTCAGCCCTCCGCCTCCTGGGTGTCACCACCCTTCAACGAGCTCCTGGATTTAATTTGTCAGATGGTGTAGGAGAACCCTGATTCTGTGGAACCTGTACCTAGGAGACCCAATAAATTTCTGTCTGCTCCCCCGGGTAAGGAATTTTTGTCCAAGGGAGTCCCTGTGGATGCCATGGTGGTGGCAGCAGCCACCCAGAAGGAAGTAGCTGAGACTTCTTCCTCCGTCCATCCTCCTAACAAGGAGTCTAGGACCAAGGACAGGTACGGGAAGCATACCCTTTCGTCAGCAACCTTTACCTTACGGTCGCTGAACTACTTATCTCACTTTACTCGGCTCCAGAGAGATCTCCTGAAGGAGCTAGGAGATACTGTCATGGGTAACGTTTCTGAGGCGGTGGCCCAGATGGTTAACGCCCAGATGTCTACCCTCAGTTCCATCATTAATTCCTCCATGAGGCTAATTTCATATGCAGCCGAGGGAGCGAGTAGGGCAGTAAGCTCAGGAGTCGCCCTTAGGAGGCAAGCCTGGATGCGCCTTTGTCATTTCACGGAGGCCTTCAAGTCTTCTTTCACTGACGCCCCATTTGATGGTTTCTCCTTGTTCGGAACCAAGGTGAAAGACGCCCTCACCAGGTGCGAGCAGGAGGGAAAAACTCTGTCTGTTGTAGGGGTCCGTTTTTCCCTTCCCTCTAGGCCTTACCCCAAGGCCCAGAGGGGTGGAAAGATGTGGTTCAAAAAAAATCACAGAGGTTTTTTCCCGGTGCACAAGGTGAGCCACCCTCCAGAGGCAGAGGAGTGGGAGGTTATTCAAGAAGACACCGCCCCAGAGACAGAGGGGGCCCCCGCAATTCGGGAGACCGCGATTCCTTTCACGGCTCTCCCTACCATCGCTCCTGATGGGAAGCCCGACTGTGCATTTCCGGAGCCAGTCGGGGGTTGAATATCATTATACCCAGAAGCCTGGCAAAGCATCACCCAGGACCAATGGGTATTATGAATAATTTCCGGAGGTTATGCCATTTCCTTTTCGTCAGATCCCCCTCCAGTCAGAAAAATCCCGGACGTTCCACCCAGTCAAAGGGATTACGCGGCTTCAGAGGTTTCAAAGCTGCTAGAAAAAGGAGCCATCCAGCATGTCCCCTCAGACCAGATCGGATTACGGACTTACTCAAGATTTTTTTTAGTGCCGAAAAGAACAGGGGACCTGAGACCCATATTGGACCTCAGCCAGCTGGTCAACCATGTGCAAAAGTCCAAGTTCCGTATGGTCACATTACAGTCAATTCTCCCATTCTTGGGAAAAGAAGTAAGGATGTGCTCCATTGACCTCAAGGATGCTTACTACCATATCAAAATGGACAGGGCATCCAGGAGTTGCCTACACTTCCGGCTGGGAGCCAGTCATTTTCAGTTTCAAGCCCTGCCCTTTGGTCTCACCACAGCCCCCAGGGTGTTCACCAACTGTATGGCAGTGGTGACAGCTCACTTGAGACGTCAAGGATTCCAAGTGTTTCCTTATCTGGATGACTGGCTCTTCACTGCTACCACCAGGCATCTACTAATCCAAACCAGGGATGCTGCCATCACTCTGTCAACAGTTGGGCATAACATTGAACTGGGAAAAATCTGCTTTGTTGCCCTCACAGCGTGTCATTTTTATAGGTGCAGAGCTAGACACCGTTCAAATGTGGGCATTTCTACCACAGGAAAGAATCAGAGTCTTACAGCAACAGGTTCACGCCCTGCTCCCCCTGAGAAGAGCGAGGGCAAGATGGGTTCTCCAACTCCTGGGGACTATGGCAGCAACAATTATGTTAGTCCCTCTAGCAAGATTACATATGAGGCTCCTTCAATGACTCCTCTTTGCTCAGTGGTCTCTCCAAAGACTTCCACTTTCCCACCCTATTTTACTCACGGACAGATGCAAACAGGATCTCAGTTGGTGGCTTTGCACCAACAATCTGGACAGGGGAAAACCCTTCATTCCGCCACCCCCGGACGCCTCCCAGATGGGGTGGGGGGGCATTATCTAGGCAGGACAGTCCAAAGCACGTGGCAAGAGCACGAGATATACCTGCCTATCAACATCCTACAGATGAGAGCTGTACTACTTGCATTGCAGGCACTTCAGAGCTTACGACCTCTCGGGACTATTGCAATCCACTCGGACAATATGTCAGTGGTGTGGTACCTGAACAAGCAGGGAGGGACCAGGTCATACCCCCTGTGCAGAGAGGCCATGCGAGTGTGGCAGTGGGCAGTATCTTCCCAACGGTTTCTGGTGGCAACGCACATTCTGGGGAACTCCAGTGTGATCGCAGACAGGCTAAGGAGAGCTATTCTGATGCCTTACGAGTGGTTCCTGAACCATCTAGTTGCAGAACGGATATTCAGCAGATGGGTCAGCCTTGCTGCAACCTTTGTGCCAGCCCCCTCAATGCCAAATGCAGCAGCTACTTCATGTTGACCCCCCCCCCCAGGGAGAGTCACCCAGGGATGCTCTAGTCCACGATTGGCCATTTGGTCTGCTATATGCTTTCCCTCCATTTCCCTTGCTGCCAAATTGATTCAGAAAGCGCAATCCTAGGGAAGTAGAATGATTCTGATTGCTCCACACTGGCCTCGTCAAGTTTGGTTCCCCTTTCTCCATCCCCATATCGTGGACACGCCTTGGACTCTGGACCCACAACCAGACTTACTGACACAAATGTCAGGGCAGCTCCATCCCTCTCTGCGGACCCTCCGATTGACAGCCTGGCTACTCCACTTCCGTCGTTAGTTAGGCTTCATCACTTTTCACCAGAGGTAGTTTTTATCTTCCTCTCATAAGCTCTCTACTAGGAAGATTTATTCCAGAAAATGGAAGAGATTTTCTCTTTGGGCTCATACCCAAGGGATTGCCCCCTACATAGCTCCAATTGCTTCTGTCTTGGAGTTCTTGTCTATGCTTTTTCATCAGGGCTCAGTGTCCGCCACCATTAAAGTCCATTTGGCAGTGATTTCTAACTTTCATGTTGCTAATGAGCCCAGTCTGATGGCTCACAGACTCTGTAAGGCTTTCCTGAAGGGCACTCTGTTACTCCGTCCTCCTGTTTCGGAACCTATCATGCCTTGGGATTTAAATTTTGTTCTGCAGACTCTTACTTCACCACCCTTTGAGCCTGCAGCTACTTGTGACTTAAAATTCTTGACCTGGAAGACTGCCTTTTTAGTAGCCATCACATCAGCCAGACGCATCTCAGAGATTCAAGCTCTCTCGTTAACCCCCATACTTGATCTTTCATAAGGACAGGGTTTCTCTTAGACCAAACCCTTCCTTTCTTCCTAAAGTGGCGTCCATATCTAATCTTAATCAATCTATTGAGTTGCCAGTGTTCTTTCCCCAGTTTTCAAACAAGGCAGAATTTAAATTTCATCAATTGGATGTTCACAGACAGTTACATTTTTATCTGCACATGACCAAAGATCTCGGAAAATCTGATCAGCTGTTTGTTTCCTTTTCGGAAAACAGAATTGGGTCTTCTGTCTCCAAAATCACCCTATCCAGGTGGATATCCAATTGCATCTCTTTCATTTATTCTTCAGGGGGTAAAGACCTAATGTTTCCGGTCAAGGCTCACTCTACTCGGGCTGTATCTACATCTACAGCCTATCAGGCCAGATTGTCTATGGATGATATTTGTGCTGCAGCTACCTGGGCATCTCCTCACACCTTTGTTACTCATTACAAGTTGGACGTGGTATCTAGGGGCAGGTCTTCCTTTGGTTCCACAGTACTCAGGAGTATCTTACACTGAGCCTCCCAGGATGTAGGTGCTGGGGACGCTGTCCCACGGGTAAGAATGTAGGCGAGATTGGACTACATAACATCAAGAAGTTATGTACTCACCATAACGTTCGATGTATGTAGTTCATCTCGCCTCACATTCTTACTTACCCCCCCACCTTCCCCCTTCCTAGAGGATCTGGAGGTTAGGTCTGGGTTTCAGAGCTCCCTTCACTCTTAGTTTATTCTTTTTCCTTGGGTGTTGTTATGCATGAGGTATGAGTGTTGGTATTCTCAGCAAACTAGATCTGGGGATATGGAGCAATGCAGCATGGGATACCATCTTAGCCCAGCCAATAGAAAGACCTTGAGCTAGAAAAGTTTGGCCAAGTCGGAGCCGATATTTGGCTCCGAACCCATGGGTAAGAATGTGAGGCGAGATAGATTACATACATCGAACATTATGGTGAGTACATAACTTCTTGTTTGTTTACAACGAGTAAAAGTTTAGAAAAGAGGAAATTGAATTTCATAATAAACACTTCATCTGAGTCAATAAATTGTTTTCTCTAGTTGCTGTTCCGCTGACTTTTTACATTTCAATTCAAAAGCAGTATTTCTTTAAATTTAGGTGCAGTATTATTCTCATACAGATTAGGTTGTGTCACAGCAGCCAACAAAATAAATGAACAGTTGTTACAGAGACTTCACAGCAGTAGAGTGGCTGACTTTGAAATCCCACAGGCAGGGATAAACCAAAGTATATTCTCCTTCTAAACAGGCAGGGATAAATCCAACTCCCTTCACTCACAGGGTACCCTAAGGATTGCCTTCTTTTTTACTTATGACATGCATAACTCTTTCGGGAGTCTACCCAAGACCTTCTTCATGGTCAAAGGCAAAATCTCTCTGTGTATCTCTCCACCATTAACTCTAACTTCCTTGATTGCGTCTTGGTTAATATCTTTATGGAGATGAGCTACCACTATGCTATGTGACCCTCCTGAGCCTAGCACATTTTAAAGGAGCTAGCCACCACTATGCCACAACACACACACACACACACACACACACACATATGTGTGTGTGTGTGCGCGCGCGTGCATGTATGTATAGAGAGTGAGAGATGTGTATAGCTATTTGTGTGTCTCTCTCTCTCTATATGTGTGTGTATATATATATATATATATATATATGTACACATACATACACGCGTGTGTGTGTATATATCTGTTCATATCTGTATGTGTATATATGATTGCAGTCTGTAACAGGGATCACTCATTTTTTTTCTTGTTTTTCAGCTTACAGGCTGCTTTCCTTGTGAGAAAATCACAGTACAGCAGTGTTTGGAAATTTGCCCTTTCCCCACTGTTGTACAATCGCAAAGCTGGCATATATAATGTAACAGTACAAATACCACCTCAGGTCTTCACTGAAAACAGGCTACTAGCTTAGTGGGACTGACACGGTCAACAAAGGATAAATAAACTAAATAATTATCACGGGGTTCAGGGGGAGCTTGTCTCCCCTGTAAAAAAAATTTTTTTTTTTTTGGTTATTGATATTTTTACATTAATTCTAAAAAGATCACTCTGTTTTTTGTTTGATTTAATTTCTTCAAGTGTTTTGGGTTTCTAATACCATGATGGGAATGAACCCCATTCCTAAGTCAAGGTATGATTAACGTTCATGAAATTAGTATTGTTTCAGTCTTTGATATTAGCCAGATGTGCTCTTCCTAGCATCCATAATGTGCCCAGTACTGACGACTCCTGCAATTCACATGAAGTTACATGTATTGGTAGTATATCCACATAAGACTTTATTTTTTTTTTTTATGAGACCCATTGCTCCTGCAACTGTTGAAACTGTCTGGCTACCCTTCTTCCACATTGCGCTTGTTTCTGTGTACAAATCCTGGTATTTTATGACTTTATGTCTCTGTATGTAAGACATTGCAGTCATTGGGTGTAGCAGTTTCAGTGATCAGTGCTGCTTTTGTCTTCTTTTCATGGACAACTTACTGTGTGTGCCTTTCTCACATCTATTTTTTGAACTGTTGGTAATGGGTAATCCAATGTGATATAAACTTCATCATTCTTTATAATGCATTGTGGCTAATATTTCCAGTGCTTCTCAGCTACTTCAGTATTATAATGTTTGCACAATCCCCAGTGCTAGTCTTGACACATTGTCTTTTAGTATACAGACCCTCTGCCATTAGTGTGTCACACCCAGCAACAAGATTTGGGACTGCTTCCATCTCCTACACATGTTCAGTGGACTTTGTAAATCAACGTGTACGCAGTCCACTATACTGGGCTGCTAATATTAACCTTTAATCTTTTGGTTTTAAATTCACCTCTCTTTAAATAATCTTGTGCCAAATCCTGATTGACTTGGGGTTGTTCCACGAGTTTTCTTTACTTGCAGCTGTTTTTATGCCTTTTCCACATTTCTTTCATTCCCATCTGATCTTTCTCCTTATATTTTCTTTTGATTTTTTTTGGCCCATTTAGTTGCTGCTTGATTTTTGTCTACTTCTGGTCTGGTTTTCATTCCTGCTTCGCACTGATATGCTTATGCTAAAATAAGCAGGAAAGTCATCTGAGATTGGTTCTCTTCATCATTCAAAACTTTCACTATGTTTAGAGTTGGTGAGGTCAGCAGATATGAATTGGGTCCTATGATTGCAGATCTCTGTATTTAATCAATTTCAAGGAGGCCCATACCTCCTTCAGAATGAGGAAAGTATAGTCTTGGCATACACTGATTTTTATATATCATTTGCTAAACGTGAAACATTTTTCTTGTTTTCCTGTCCAACCGATTCAATACCTTTAGGGGCTAGTCAGTCACCCCATAACTGTAAGTTACTACAGGAACAGCAAATTGGTTTACAACTTGGACTTTGTTCCTAGATGTCAGGGCTGTTTTCAGTATTAATTTTAATCTTCTTATATATTTCTTACTGAGTTTTGTCCGTATTTGTTCACATTTTATTGTCGATCCTTCATCAATTCCCAAATCTTTATACACTCCCTCCTGATCAAGTTCCTTTATATCACATTCCTGTCCCAGACTGATATTTTTTTTGTGCTGCAGCTTTCCTGCTTTAAATGTTGCTTTTGCACATTTATCAAGAAAAATGACGTTTTATCATCTGAAAAGATTTTGACCACTTATAGTTTTGCTGTCAGCTCCTCATCTGATGAACTATACAGTTTTAAAACACACACAAAAAAAAGATGAGTCTTTACATAGGTTCATAGGTAGGTACTAGGCTATCGGCCCAAGGGCCTAAGTAAGCCTAGCCAACAAGGTTCCCTGGCTTACACCACCCAGGATGTTAATTTCCTGTGCCCCTGTCGAGTAGAGCCACAGAAGTGATCCCCAGGGTGTATTTCATATTTCCCATCCACTCATCAAGATTTTTCTTGGAGTGCTAATGAGGAACTTTGCTTGACATAGATTGGTAGCTTGTTCCAGAGTATAGGAAGTCTCGGACAGGAATCTATCCCTCCAGCATGTCCTGTTTATTGTGGTGACAAAGTTTAGGTCCCTAGAGCGTGTAGCTCGGAGGGATTGGGATTTCTTAAGGTGTAGCATGTCCAACAGCTCTGGGTTTAACATAGCTTTATATGTTACGCAGAGATCTCCTTAGAGTAGGTAATATGCTACAGAGTAAAGCTGGAGTTTTTTGAGACGGTCAGTGTAGGGCTTCTGTTTGAGGCCAGTAATCCTCTTTGTGAGGTACTTCTGTGGCCTTTCCAGCTGCTGCAGATGTCTTGTGAGGTACATTCCAAAAGGGGCATTGTACTCTATAATGGATCTAATGGGTGCTGAGTAGAGGGGAACAGTGACCTCTTTTTTTCCTGGATGAGAACCCTTTTGTGATGAGGTGTGCCACATAGAAGGATTTCCTGACTATTGTAGGGATGTGATTATCAAAGGAGAGACTACTGTCTACCTAGGTCCCAAGGTCTCTTAGCACACATTCAGCATTAAGTAGACTGCCGTTTATGTGGTAGTTCACGGGTACAGAGTTTTTACTAAAGGGGATGACAATGCACTTTTTGGCATTGAGCTTGAGGCCATGCCTCTGACACCAGGCATCTGTCTCAGTGAGGCTCTACTGTAGGATGTCCACATTATTTGGGGACTCTACTATGGCTCCTAGTTTGCAGTCATCGGCGAACTTCGTTAGCCTGTACTTCAGAGAAGTGGATACCAAACAGGAGAGGTCCCGCGACTGAACCCTGTGGTACTCCACTTGTCACTGGTTTGAAGTCAGATTTGGAGTCTGCAACTTTTACAGTGTGGGTTCTGTCAGTGAGCCAGTTGGCAACCCATCTTGTGATGTAGGGATTTATACCTAGTTTAATGAGCTTAGCTATAATTCCAGAATGGGGGATGGTGTTGAAAGCCTTGGCAAGGTCAAGATAGCCTGTGTGAACAACCTTACCCTCGTCTACGGCTTTGGTGTCTGCCTCAAAGAAGTCAATCAGGTTCAGAAGGCATGATCTGCCTTTCACAAACCCGAGCTGGGTGGGGTCCAGAGTTTGGAGGTTACCAATGTCTTTGTTTATGAGTTCCATGATGATACGTTCCATGGCCTTGCAGACCAGGCTCATCAGACTAATAGGGCGATAGTTCCCAGGATCAATGGTGGCTCCCCCTTTGTGACGTGGGATAACTGTTGCTGTCCGCCATTCATTGGGCACAAAGCCTGACGTGAGACTATGATTGAATATGGTGCTTAGTTGGGGAGCCAGTTCATTCTGACGTTCGTGTAAAACGCAGCCTGGGATGTTGTCCAGTCCCATGGATGCTGTGTTTTTGGTTTAAGAGAGTGCAGCTTTTACCTGCATAGATGTGATTACAGGGACTCTGCATTCTTCCTGTATAGATATGGGCCCTTTAGGGGGTGAGAGGGAGGTAAAGTTAGCACTGAATCTATCTGCCAGGATATTGGCAATATCAGTTGGTTTTGTAATTTTCATGCCATTGTGCTGTAACTCAGAGCAGATCTGGGTGTTGCCATTGAGATTCTTGACATAGCTATAGAATGCTTTGTGGTTGCCTTATAATCAGTGGCAATTTTGTTTTCGTAGCTACCTTTGGAGGATCTTATAAGGGATCTCAGCTTCTTACTGAGGCTGACCAGGCAGCTCCTCCACTCATGGGATTTTACTCTCTTTTGCAACAGTTTCTTCTTCTGTTGTAGAGTTTGTTTATGGCAGGGAACCACCCGATTGGCTTCCCTTTTTTGGAGGATAGCATCTTGGTTCTGTTTGGAATAGCACGATCCATGCACTTGTGTAAGTGCTGATAGAGTGCATTTGTGTAGGATTCAGCAGTCATAACTGTATTGCCCATCTGCATGGGTGTCATGAAGTTCGCCACTTCTGTCTTAAGAAGCATGAAGTTGGCTTTGGAGACATTTTGTTACCATGGTTTTCTTAATGGTGGGTGGGGGCAGGATGTGGATATCTAGGGTGATTAGCTTATGGTCGGATCTGACGAACGAGGAATTGATTTCAGGTGTGGAACACCGGTCACTCATGTTGGTAATGACTAGGTCTAGGATATTGTTGCCCCTGGTGGAGGTGTGGATAAGTTGATCCAGGGCATTGGAATGTATGAATTCCAGAAAGCTGTGAGCGAAGGAGTTGGTACATAAGTAGTTTTCCCAGTTATAGGTGGGGTAGTTGAAATCGCCCATTATTAGGGTGTTTGGTTGAACCCTAATATTTTCCAGTATATCAAGAAAAGAGGAGTGGGAATCCTGGGGCATGGTGGGGGATCTGTAGCAAGCTACAATTTGGATTGCAGTTTTGCCCAGAGTTAGTTGCACTTGGATAACCTCGGATGCATTATGCTGCGCAACTAGCTTGGAGGTGTGGATATCCTTAATGAATATGGACACCCCTCCGCCTTTGGTGTTCTGATCCAGGTTAAATGTCCGAAAAGTGTGGTATGAGTTATAACCTGGTAATGCAGGGGTGCTCTCTAGAGCCTTGAACCAGGTCTCGGTCACTGCACAGATATCGATGTTCTCCATTTTAAGGAGTGCCTCAAGTGAGTGCATTTTGATATTTAGACTTCTAGCATTAAGTAGCATTACCCTCAGTTTTTGCTTGCCTGTTCCTATGGTGGGGGGGGGGGGCAAGAGCCTTAGCCAATATCCAGAATCCCAGGGGCGACAGGTGCAGGCCATCTCTGGCAAAGCATCGTGGTCTGTCGACCATTTCGTCCCAGGTAGAAAGATACTGGATCCCCTTAGAATGACACCAAAAGCTGAGCCTATTGTTGAAGTCAGTCATTTTGTCCTTGTACAGTGGTATCATTCTGGGCGATGGCAGGATGCTACTCAGGGCTAGGGTCATACCTGCCTGGGCTACAAGATCGGAGAGCTCTTTCATGTCTCTTTTCATGTAGTCCAGGGAAGTACATCTCAGGTCGTTCACACCAACATGGACAATGACAGAGTCATATTTGTACTTGTGGAGTGACCTGAGTGCGTGGGTTATGTGGCGGATCCTGGCACCCGACAGGCAGCTGACAGTAACCTTCTCCTTGTTTAGCCTGGTGAGTGGGACATTAGTGTGCCTGACTATAGAGTCACCTATGACTAGTGTGTTGGGTACGTTGGTTTGCCTTATGGGCTGTAGTTTATTGGCACACTGAGTCTGTGGGCTGTGTGTCATTTGGGTTGTGTTGGGGAGTGGAGGTTGCTTACGTTTCTGCTTTGGAGGTCTATGTTGCTTCAGCAGATTATTACTGAGAGCCTCTGTGAATGTTTTTGTGTTTCTATGTGTGCATTTTGGTGGTGTAGGTTTAGTGGGACTATGTGATGAGAATGATGTGGTGCTTCTTGACTGTCAAGTGCAGTCTTGGTTGGAGAGAGCTTTACCTCCAGTTTGGCTAGATAAGTGCATCGTTCACAGGTTGTGGTGTTGGGTGGTAGGAGGAGAGGGTTGTCTGTGTACATGAGGCAATTGCTACATTGCCTCAAGATGCCCAGATTCATCAGATAGACAGGAGAGAACACAGGGAGCTGACCCTTGGACATGCCTGAATAAAAAACTACTTTCCTCTAGGCAAGTGCGGAAAGTGAGTATAGGAGCTTTTTTCTGTAAGCAAGTGAGAAAAGTAAGTACAAAAACTGTTTTCCTCTAGGTAAAGAGGAAGGTTGAGTGTT
Source organism: Protopterus annectens (assembly GCF_019279795.1). NCBI lineage: Eukaryota > Metazoa > Chordata > Ceratodontiformes > Protopteridae > Protopterus > Protopterus annectens. The sequence goes on from NC_056731.1 coordinate 882,079,517, forward strand.
GTAGTAATTTGTAGCTTATTTAGTGCTAACAGCAAGTTCTGAACAAGTGCTGAGCGAATAAGCAAATTCAAGTGCTGAAACTAAGAATCTGTACTTGGATCTTGTGGTAGATATGCTACCTAGTGCTTACTACTCATACTGATAAGCTAAAATGCTTCCCTCCAGCACAGGGGCTCAGAAGCTTACAAACAGTCCTGGTTACAGCAAATCTGTATCTGGACTAAACTAGTTACAGGAAAGACAAGAAACAAGCTTAGGAATTTTTTTTTGGGGGGGGGGGAGTAGAAAGGGAAAAAGGAGAAACAGAAGATGATTCAAAATTAAGGACCTTAAGTGGCTTGCCCTCCACAAATGTTCTCTCTGTATTAGTTAGAATGAGCTAGTGACACTAGACTGGACTAGAGCTGAGATAGAGATGAACAATTGGGATTGGTAGGAGTGTCTGAAGTCAAAATATGATCTCACTGTACTCAGTTGAGTGAGCAAATGAGATGGACCCAGGAGCAATGTACAAACACAAATTTACAGGAGGGGCGAGCAATTCCAAGGCCACCAAGATTAATACCAGAGCAAGAACAGGGAGTGTGGGCAGGAAAATAACCGCAGAGACAGAGACCACAGTATTCTATGAAAAATAAAATAAAATGCAATACAATCTTTAACACTGCAAGTTTGTACTTAACTCAGCTAGTAATGCAGTTGATTGTAGGTATGTAGCAGAAGCCAAAAAACTCAGAAATTGAGCAGTAATAAATTCAAAGAATGTGACTAACTCTTATAGATACACAGGAACCCTCTAGGCCAATAGTTTAACACTGAATATCAGTGAAGTGAAACACAATATCCCCCACTATGTGCAGAGACAGAGAGAGAGACCACAATATTCTATGAAACAATTAAATAGAAAAATAGACCACTACAGAGAGACACAGACCAATGAAAATTAAATGCACAGAAAAATAAAATAAAATGCAGTACAATCTTGAACACTGCAAGTTTGTACTTTACTCAGTTAGTAATGCAGTTGATTGTAGGTATGTAGCGGAAGCCAAACAACCGAGAAATTGTTGATGTCTGGGAATCTTTGTTAAGTAGACAGCTTAATGGGTTAAGGGCAAGACAAAAGAGTAGCAGTAACAGAGTTACCCTGGAATATCGCCCTTTAAGTTTTTGTTCCTGGGATAATAAGTTGGCCTTTAACATGCTTAGCTGAAAGTGATTTGCCACTGTTTCATGGTCACTGTAATGCACTTGATCAATGTATGGTGTATCTTATACATCTGTATATACTCTTTTCTCCATTAATGCGGAATGCTGCAGATTCTTTTTTATAATCTATCAATGCCATACTTGGATTTTTCCCCTTTTTACAATTCTCCATTATGACTTTTAACAAATGATCCTTTGTTCCATATGACTTTCTTTAGTTACCCTTTTATTGTGTTGCTATGATTAACTTTTCTTCTAAATGACTAAACTCTGTTTGCATCAATTCCAGGATATAGTTTCTATATTGTCATAAGACAAGTTATTCATCTATGGTTTTTAGGATAACTTGTAGGTTCACTCTTAAGGATGAGTATCCTCATTTTTCCTGTTATTAATCAGGTTGGTGTCTTTTTGGGGTGTGCATGTAAATACTTCTTACTCAGGGCTAAATCTTCATGTAAATTTGTTGTAATGCTTTTAGCCAGAAGTTAGTGAAAGATCCTAAACTATTTGGACTTTGTTGCATACTTAGGAGCCATACAGTTTTTTTCTTTATAAATTACCTTTCCATTCTCTCTTCCCAATCTCTTCTAACCTCCACTGATTGATTCTTATAAAAGTTATGCAGTATTACAAAGCTAATTATCCCGTTTTAATGGCAGTTTTTGTTCTAGACTCAACTGAAAATTATCAGGGCTGATCTTTCAGTTAGCACTCTTTTAGCCCTTTTTCTTTGTCCCCAATACCTTGGTTCCTTTGCTGATTTTCGCTAGTAAATAGATCCCTCTTGCATATTTTACCCCTCCTTGCAAACACACCTATTGGTAAAAATGTAATTTCACCACTCCAGTCAATGCTGGCTTAAATCTTTGAATACTTTCTGAAACTTTATGAATATAATATTTGGTATGCTGTTATATTTTCCTTATGGACTTGCATCCAAAATCCTACTATCCGTTTTATTTCTTGAATCCCTCCCCATTTCATTATTCTTTTCCTGTTTGATTTATAATCTTCGGCTTGAGATATGTATACAAGCCTTAACTGTGTAGCTGTAAAATTACCCCTTAATATCATTTGACCATATACGACCTTGTTTTGTGGGTATAATTAACTTATCCCACTTAACTCTTCCCCTTCCAAATAAAGTACTGCAACTCTGTTAATTATCATACACAACTCTGTTTACTGTCATAATCAGGAATGGCACATAGGCAAATGCAGGTTGGTCGAATGCTTGTGTTGAACATCTCATGATGTTGAACTGAAAGTGGTCGAATTTATATGGGTACAGGATGTTTGGACGCAGCCGATTCACCCCCGACCGGTTAGACCCCAGTAAAAAATGTAACGTAAGTGAAGCCGAAGCACATCAAAGCAAAAGTAGAAATGAAAGACTGTCTAAACATTCTTAAAATTGGTTTAGAAAGTATTTATTTTCTATTTATGTTCTTCGACTACACTTGCTTTAAACTAAGTGCAAATTGGAACTGTAATTATATATAGAAAAACAGTAAGTGCCAAAAAAAATTTTGCTGACTAATCCGGAAGTTCACGGCATTAACTATTCCAGAGTTTCCATATAACGATAACGTCATTATTGCATAAAAATAAAGAAAATTTGCGATAAAACAACAAGTAAGGATTAAAAATAAATTATATTTAAAAATGAAAACATAATGGGCAGTCATTTTGACAGATGTCTGCTATGATGTTCTGTTTGTTTCCCTGCTGAAGTTAATGGGCTGTGGGTGTAAGCTGTAGAGGCACTGAGCATTGTGAAATGGATGTTTGGCCCTAGAATTGCACTTCTAAGCTTTGAACTACTTGCTGATACTTTTTACAGATAATTTCTTGAGTCCTTAGAAACAGTGTTTTACTTAGGAATGTTTGTGCACTGTAGATGGATTAGACTGTATTGTGTGTATGTTTGTCTTTGCACTCTGCAATCAAGTCAAGTCCTCTGCAGCACTACACACTATCAGTGTTGCTGGAAATTGAGTGTTTGCATTTACTCATACAACCATATCCATTTTCCTGAGGTACTGATGTGCTTTGATGGTAGATGGTGGGAAATGGTGAAAATTGCATGTTGCTGCTTGCTTTGTTGGTAGTATAAATGTTCAAGATGAAGAAGGCATATTAACCTGAATAAAAATTGATTTCATTTAATTTTAAATAAACTATTTATAGTAGATAATAGATTAGTTAACATATCAGCATAATATAAAATAAAAAAAAATACATTTAATTGAAGGAAAACATATGTCATAAAATATGTTATAAGGTAACAGTAGTCATAATATGTTAAAACATAACAGTAGTTATTATATGTTAGATTTAAATGTTATATTTATACTAACCAATGTAATAATTAAAATAAAAATATTAAAAAATATATTTACAATGAAAAATTGTTATTGAATAATTGATTAATTAATAATGATAAAGTACTTAAAATAATATATTTGAGGTCAAATAGTTTGGGGTCGAACTGCCCACTAAAAAAATCACATATACAGTACATATAAATTTATACATGAAATTGTATAGAAGTGCATTGGGGTCGAACCGTCCGGGGGCGAACAGTCCGGGGTCAAATAGTCCTGCTTCCATTTATATTAGTGTGTGTATGTGAGTATACATTCACTAATATAAAACTGACTTTCTGAATGGAGATTGTGGTACAGGGCGGATCGGGAAATTTATACTTTTCCTTACTGTAGTGCGATCTTGGAGTTGGTATATATAATATGCAGGGGGTGTGGGGGTGCAAAGGGGATTGCCCCCCTGAAAAAACTAAAAGGAAACGCGGACATTCAAAACCAGAAGTTAGGGAGTTCGAATGTCGATCACCATATTTATCATGTTCGACATTTGTTATACACAAGCTTCCTAAAGTTGACATAAGTAGTCGATCTTTTAAACAAAAATTATTGTGACATTCCTGATTATGTTAGTAAACCTCCACAACTCCTCTGATTGGTAAGACTAGGGGGACTAAAAACAATTAACTTCTTGAATCTTGCTATCCTTAGCCATAATGAAGAACTTTTATTTGTATTTTCTCTTGTTTAGTTTCTTCTCACATGTCCTTAATTGAAGTAACATAATCCATTTTAATCCGTACACCTAAATAGTTAATGTCATCATGGTCCCATAAGTTTTGATATTATTGAGCCAGCTCCTGCATGGGTGCATAGTTTACAATTGCATTCCATGTTTTACTAAAGACATGGTATCAGCCTTTCCATCTAGGATTAAAAAGGATTGTAGCCTAGACCCTGATTCAATTCCATTTTTTTTTAAATCTCAGCAAGTTATATTCTTGCCATTATACAATTCACTGCTTTCACAGTCTCATATACCAGCTACCTGGAAAGTAGACAACATAGTATCTACTTGTAAAGGGGATGCATTTGACAAAATTAACCTCTCTAGTTAGTAAAAGTATTAAAAGATGTTTATTGGCTGTCCTAGAAGCCGATGGCAAAACTGGTTCTCTTACTGATTTGTTTTAGCACATATTCATTAAAAAGAAATCCACATTTACACACTTGGTGGACTTCTGTGAATCTGTCCATAAGATAGTGGATAGACGGTGGATATTGGTGTAAGTATGGGTATTGTATATCTTCATCTGGCAAAGGTGTCTGACAGTACCATTCAGCAAGTGATTATTGACTTCATTAGTGGTTACCAAAGTGGAGGAAGGTCAAAAGTTACTACTCTAACTGGGGCAAAGTTAGATTGGAGTCATGTATAGGTGTTTTCTGGGCCTTCTACTGTTTTACTGTTCTCATTAATCCCTTTGTCTAAACAAACACATTGGATGGCAGAATATGCAAATGATATTAAGATAGGTGCTGCTATTTCAAATAGTGAATACATTAATTTAAATAACTCTGTACTTTGCATAACTGGTTGAGGGGTAGCGGGTTAAAAGTAAATCTTGTATTTGGAGTTATGTTGTTTGGTAAACCACGTCTTACATCTAATATCTGTATTGGTAATTCTGAATTAACTATATCTTTGAGCATAATCTTGAAATCAGAATTTCTAACAACTTTAGGTTTAAAGCAAATGCACAAATGGTTTAGAGCAAAGCTTTGAGAATTGTATTATAAATCTTTAAGTATATTTATATACAGTCACGTTCCATTCTGGTTAAATTATTTGTATCTTGCATCACACTAATATTAAAGTGTAACTTGCTGTTTTGTGTTTATAACAAATATGATTTTCTTTCTCTTGAAAGTGTTCAAAGACAATTCAATAAAAAGATTGATGCGTATTAAAATTTGTCATACAGTAGAAGATCTGAGATGCATGAACTGTTTTCACTCAGTTATAGATGGCGAAGAGGCAGATTGTGTCTTGATTTTAGAGCCCTTCATAATGAAGACTTTAGAGTTTTAAAGAACTTAGGATTCCTCCAGTCAGTAATTAATTCAAGTAGAGGCCAGATGCCTTTTAAAATAGGTGGGTGCAGATCTTAAGAACTATGGTCATTGTAAAACCTTTGACAAAGGTATGAAATAAGTTAGCCATGAGTATTGGACACAGCACTCTAATGGATGAATTCACAATATTATTGGATGTATGGATTGGATGACTTCTGCTCATTAAGTTTGAGGTCTGCATCTTAGAGCCAGGTTTGGCTTATACACAGCTGCCCTGGACTATTTACTTTAAACTTTATCCTTGAATTTGTGAATCCCTTATTTATTTGCCATTGACTCTAAATATAAGAAGAATGGTGGGGTAAGAGAGCAATCCTGCCTGGCTTCTCTGTTCAAATTTAGCTTGTTGGAGAGGAACCCTCCCACCATAATTCTTGATTCCAACCCTTCATATATCTTTATTATCCCTATTCATTTAGACAATACGAATGCAACTGTTATCATACTGATAAAATCTTAGCTGAGTCTATCAAATGTTTTCTCCGCATCAAGACCGACCAATAATAGTGGTGTTTTCTTACATTCTACTTCCCTATCTGGATCATAATTGTTTTCTGTTAATGTTGTCAAGTGTTTGCCACCCCTCCACAAAACCACATTAGTTCATATCCAACAACTTTGGTAACATCTTTGTTATTCTCATAAACACTTTATAGTCATGGTTTTAAGTCGAAATGGATTTTATATATATATATATATATATATATATCTGCATATATATATATATATATATGTATGTATGAAGCCAGATCTGAGTAGTATTTACCCTCCTTGGGTAGTATAGCCACTACAACTTTCTTCCAAGATACTAGTACTCCTTCTCCCCTTTAACATATTTTTCAACAAAAACACAGATCTTTATCACTTTCGTTTCTTGTAACTTTTCCACTGGAATGTCATACTCATGAAGAATTCCTCATTGATTTATTATATGTCACTCTTTTTATCTCTCTTCTTCTTGTCTTGGTTATTGTTGAGCCTTCTCTTCCCCTAACATTGGCATAATTAATTTTTCATTAATGTTTCCTTTTCTTAGTTTCACATTCCTTTGCTTTCAGTACATTTTTTGTAACATTTCTAAACTCATAAATATTATCCAAGTACTCCATTATTTTTCCTTTAGCAATTTGCAGATGATGTTCTTATGTGAGTTATTGCAAGCAAAGAGTAACACCTCTTAATAAGGATATCCACCTGACAAGTCTGCATAGCACACTTGGTCTGGCTGTATCAGCACAGCTTGCCCCCCCCCCCCACCAACTACTACAGCATTGGTAAATAGAACAACTGCTACGCTACAGTTATTGCAAGCCAAGAGTAACACCTCTTAATAAGGATACCCACCAGACAAGTCTGCATTGGTGACTGGATGTTTGCAGTTTCTTGTTATTAGCAGATTTGGTCCTTAATAGTTATGTTTTAAACATTGACTAGTTGTTTACATTTCTTTTTATAGCATATTTGTTACTTTTACTAGTTATTTTTAAATATTACTTTGGCTGGCATGCACACCTGCAAGGACTCCCCACCCCCACCCCAGGCAACTATAGCTTGGTCTCTTGCCACTAAGTGGCACAACTAACAATATACTTCCTGTATGTTGTCTCAACTAAATCTGCCTCCCCATTAGAATTCCTGTAAAGTAAGGCTAGTACCATTTACTTGTTGTATTTTGTCCCCAGATGGATTTGCCTTCCTTTGAATTACTTACACACCAAGGCCATAGGTTCATAGGTAGGTACTAGGCTATCGGCCCGAGGGCCTACGTAAGCTTAGCCAACAAGGTTCCCTGGCTTACGCCACCCAAGAAAGTTATAAATAAAAATAGTAAAATAAAAGTGTGTCTGCAACTATCTGCTTACACTCCTACCTTTCTGCCTCTACCTCTTCCTTGCTTTCACTTACCTTATAGCTCCAAAGCTTCTACTTCTCTTACTGATCGTTTTTCTTTGCACTCTTCTGTGAGGGGGACCAGCCTGCCCCGTTCGCCCTTGCTACGCTTAGGCTCACTCTGCTCCCTTACCCTACCCCCATTCCTACCCAGCCCTGCATCACCTAGATTTATACTAATGCTAGACACTCCCCTAACATCCCCCATTCAAGAATCAGCCTCCATCCACCAGTCACACCTCAGATAACCAATAACACTATTTGTAACACTCCTCCCTCTCCTCACACAACTTAATTGCAACAGTCTTTAATCACGCTACTCCTACCACACTACACCAACACCCCTCTTTCTCTATATCTTCATCACACCGTCCAGGTAACCTACATTTTAAAAAGAATACACACTATGCCCTTTCTCCTGCCCACACTCTATACCCTACTGCTATCTGCATACCGTCTAACATCCTACAGTCACCTACAGATACATGTCCATAGCCCCACACAATATTATACTAATACCGTCCACTCCTCACTGTCTTACCTTGCCATCTCTTCCCAACTCTACAGTCACACACCTATTGCATATGTACACTTCAAACATGTAATTGTTAGTAATACCACTAACCACATCAGCAGACACCTTCACATACTCTCCAAATTGTCACACAAACATGCATGTGTATTATCACAGATTCTCTGTAGTGGTGATGTACACCCCAATCTCGGGCCACATACTGCACAACATACCATCATGGCTACCATTCTACCTCTTCCTCACATTAAAACTACAAATCTTCTCATTCTTAACATGAACCTTAGAAGCCTAGTTAACAAGATCACAGACTTTCATGCATTCATTGCGCAGTACTCACCAGACATTCTTATAGCAACAGAAACTTGGCTAAAACCCCATATAAGAGACCCAGACATACTCCCACAAGGTTATAGCATATACAGGTTAGACAGGATCAGGAAGAAGGGTGGCAGGGTAGCAATCTTCTACAAAGATAACCTAAGAATAGACTACCTACTCATCAGATACCCTTATGATAACAACTTTGAAGTTCTAGTAACATGGCTCAGAATCAACCCAAAGAAAAATAATATCATAGTAGCCACTTACATACCTCACAATAATACTCCCACTGCCATTGAGGAACTCATAGCCTGGACAGCCTCAACATACACCCATGAAACCATTATTACAGGTGACTTCAACTTAGACTGGAACACTTGCACTGGTGATAACCCCTCTACCTTCATAAATCTACATGGTTTCTCCCAAACAATCCAGTTTCCCACTCAAATAGATAAACATAGCAAAAGGGAATGTATCGTAGACTGATCACTTATCAACAATACCACCCACAATTATTTCTCCGGATGCCTTCCAAATAATTTAAGTGACCATAGACCTACCTACTTAACCCATCAGCTCAACTCACCTAAAAACATAGTTTACACAGTCGTACAAAATACCAAAAACTTCTCCAACGAAGCATTCGTAGACATGTTCAGTAAATGCAACTGGACACCACTCCATCTCCAACTTAACCAGGCTGTAACATACTTCAATGACGCATTTGTAGCTATTCTAAATAGCTTAGCACCAACTCATGCATATCATGTTAAAAATAAGAGATTGCCTGGATATCAAAAGAAACCATTAAACTTCAAAAACTAGGGGACAAAACCTGGTATTAATACCAAAAAACAAAATACCAGCAGCTCTGCAATCAAACAAAATAAACAACTCAAACTAGACTTATTTGGAAGGCATCCGGAGAAATAATTGTGGGTGGTATTGTTGATAAGTGATCAGTCTAAGATACATATATATATATATATATATATATATATAGGAAATCTCATTTGGTCATAACTATTATTTAATATGTACACACTACTAACTTTATTTTTTCTGACAGTGACCTTCACAGAAATGTTTGTGGTTTTCTTTTTGAATGCGTATCTTCTAGAAAACTATATTGAATACTACTTTGTATAGACTAACTAGAAGATATTCTGCATCTTACTGTATGTATACTATTGTACTATCTATTATTGTATATTGCCCGTATTTCTGTGGAGCTTTTCTCCCCGGCCCTCCACTGAAAATGGACTTCTGGCCCAGTTGGACTTTCCTGGTAAACAAATGTAAATAAATAAATAATTGCCCTTTTTATACAATATTTTAACCCTTATCAACCCCTCTAAATGATTCCTGTTACTTATTTCCTGTATCTCTTTCTGCTTTATTTCTTCCATGTTTTTTTCTGCTTTATTTCTTCCATATTTTTAAATTATTTTCATCTTATCCCACTACTACCTGTCCCTTCTAAATTGATTTATATTTTCCCTAAAAAAGTATTGAAGTATTGAATCATATTTACTACCCATTTGTTAAATTCTTCTCTTTTTTTAACAAATAAGAAAGTACCAGTTTCTCTATTTACATTATTGCCTTGCATCTACATAACAAATAACTGATAAAGTTATCGGATGGATCTCAGACCTTTCAGTTCATTCATTTCATTCATGTTCTTATGAGATGTAATTTCGATCTGATTTATGTCAGTGATTTCCTGCTACTCAGTTCACATCTTCAGTACCAAATATTCTTATATACTTCTTCAGAAATCTACCTTCTTTTGCTGTATTTCCGTTTAGGTTCTGTCATACATCGTCAGTATTAAAAATCTGGTTCTATTCCTGACCAATAAGTAATATTCACAGCTGAATGTTTATTTCTTTCCAAATTCCCTTGAGCCCCATAATAATAATTTCAGTTAGAATATAAATATATGTCAGCATAATCTGCTCCCCTGGCAATAACCCCTTACTACCACAAATCTACCATTATTGACTTTTTCCATCCTCTGTCACTATTGGATCCTTGTCTTGCAATTACTGTTATTAATCCCAGTTTTGTCTGTCCCTGATACTTTGCTGAATTTCATTCCTAAAGTCTTTTCTTTGTTAAATTTCACATTCTCATTTCTTACCAAATAAGGCTAGTGCTTTTTGCACTCTGCACTTCACAATATAATTCAGTATTCTTTGCATTTTGTCTTTACTTGATTTACATTCTATGTTAATATTGACAAATCAAACATTCTGATAAAAAGGTATTAAACTTGCATATTGTATACACTAGTTTTTAGTATATATTTCCTACTTGCATCTTGCACTTGTACAATAAATCTGGCTTACTGACATTGCATGTAGTGGCTTCTTTTAATCTCTGTTTGAAACTGTGTCATATATTCCCAGACTTAACCACTAGTGAGTTTCAGTGATAATTTCTTTCTTGGGCTTGGATTATGGAATCTGCAGTTTGTACCAGGTTCCTTAGAACCTATAGACAAAAATTCATTCCACATTTAACATCTGTTGTTTAGCTTAATAAAGAGTCAGGATACTGTATCTGTGACAGTGCCCTTTTAACTCTCAAACCTGCAGTTCAATTCAGATGAGTTTTTGGGACTGGGACAATTAAATCTTCTATTTCCATGGCGCAGAAGTCTTCCCTGGAAGCTGTGAATGAAGTTAAAAATGGTGTTTCCAGTTCAGCTTAGTGTAAAATAATTATCACTAATTTGTTTTTAACAGTGTTATTACCTCTGTTAAAATCAGTTTATCTTTGTAGCCGTTTTTTCGCTACATCCCTTAAGTATAGCATGTTTTCATTAGTGTATGTCAAATGACACATTTTTACATTTTGCATACTGATGAGGTGCTCCTCCTCTTTCCACAGATCTGATCTAGCAAAATGTGAAAAACAGCAAATCAAAGAAGTCTGGTTTTACTTAATATAACGACAAAGGCCAAAGATAAATAGAAAATGTATTTCATTTTGTTAAGCAAGACTCATAAATTACACAACTTTTAGCACCTTGGACTTGGCTAAAAAATGCAAAATGTATAAAAAGCTTGTACCAAGCCAGCTACACTAATGAATGGTAATAGGAAGCACAAATGACTAGTAAAGAACAAATGAACAAGTTTTCTTAAAATCATTTCATCATTTTAGATGTTTTCATCACATTTCTTCTTTTGCACGTCAGCTAATATATATACTGTCTTTCATTTTTGTATCTAAACAAGGTGCTCCAACTCCTCCTGCAGACATAGTCTAACACAATGTCTAGAAGTAGGATTACTGTCCTCTTTCCCTATTTTGTCTCATAGTTTTTAACTTCATATTTTAATCACTATTACTTCATCCCACTTCTGATGCTAGTCACCTCTCTGCACTGATTGACAATCCTTGATGGTTGTTCTGTGTCCGTGACTTCTAACTCTTTTCCCAGGTCCATTTAAAACATTTTTGTTGTGTTCCTTCATTTTAGATACAAATAGTTCCACAAACAAAATGGCTTAGTTGGAAATGTTTTTATTTATGGTGTAGATTAGGAGTTAAATACATATTATGCAATGAAGTATCTGCTTTCTGAATGTTGGAGTTGGCATCTCTTCTCAACACTATATCAGTTTGGTGGTTATTCAAGAAGTCTTCCCTAGTGCATGCTTTGTTAAATTTTTTGAGTTTATGGTAATTGTTTTTGTTTTGCTGTATATTTTTTAATGAGGTATTTTGCGTAAAAAAAAAACTAAAGCAGACAAAAATCAATTTTCCCTCACATTTTACTGAGTTTGTAGGTATGATAAAATGAGGGATCATGTCTTCCAGACTTTACTTTCTCTTTACCGTAGAACTCATTGTCTTATTTGTTGATTTTTGAGTACCATAAAACAAAAGTATTATCATGCATTTCCCAATTTTGCTGATGTCTATATTTTTTCTTGACAGATGTTGAACAAAAGATGAGTGTGTTACCAGAAGTTGACATTTTAACATACTGTGTTAAAGAGTGGAAAGGAGGAACACCGAAGGCAGAGTTAATGAAAAAGGTAAGGCTGTGGAGTACTTCAACTTCAGTTTCACAGACAGATGACATCTTTGCTTGTAGTTTAAAGGATTTTGATTTGCCCTTTGGCATGTATGCAGAAGTGTGACCTACTTCCTGAACAGTAGGTTACAGCTGTGAAGATTCATTTAACTGTCATACTGATGTTTGTCTTTCATGTTTGCTTTTTCAGGAATAAATGGTAATTCTGAACCTCATGTCTTCATGATTTGGCTGTATTCTATTTCTAGCTTGTTTGTGTGGAGGCTAAACAGGGGTAGTACTCCAGCTTTGTTGTCTTATCAGGAAGGAATTAAAGCATGAGAGTCTGTCATTTAAAGCCTCAGAATACTTATTTGGTAGTAATAAATAGGTTTTGTTTGCATGTCATTTATTTAACTCGTTACAGAGTCATCATGCTTCAACAGATCATTTCAAACATTACACAGGCCTGCTGTAGGAGCAGAGGCAAACATTAAAGCCTTGTATTCCTTGTAGTTTTAACTTCTGAGTTGGAAGGGGGATGTGACGCCCCTGCACTGGCCCAGTAATCAAGGAGCCTCAATCCTCACCACTAACACCAGTGAGGGATGTGCACATTGGGAGGATGACAAGTGCACACGGTAAAGTACACTTTCCCTTAAGATCAGACAGAGATCGCAGTCAGTCTGGGGCTGGTTCCTCCAGATCCCCAGTAAGACTCCCCACTGGCACAGCTTATAGGGTTCAGATCTCAGCTGAGTGGTTAAGCCAAAACCTCCAGCACCCTCTCTGGTCCAACCAGTGCTTTGTGTCCCTACCCCAAGTAGCTGACACACACACACACACACACACACACACACACACACACACACACACACTTTGAGATTTGATTTATATACAAATATACAGACACTCCTGGGGAAGGCTGGCACAGGTTTACTAGCTATGCCCCCTTCTGCCAAAACTATAAGGTAGTAATCACTGCCACCAACCACCTTTACTTATCAGCTACTATAAGGCCCTTCCCAAAGGGTGACCAATTCTGTTGTGTAATGTTACTATTATCCAAATGGTAATGTCACTAAATACATATGCAAGTACGCTAAGAGCTTAAATATCTCTAAACAAACCAGCCACAGTTAAAAGGTTTAAATATATTTAATAATAAATAATGAAAGGACAAGACAATACTCAGTAACTCAACACACTGACAACAGAGTTCAGAATCACAGGAAATACTTTAAAACAACATTGAAGGACAGTCTCACATAAATACAGAAAATATCTAAACTACTCTTTACTGTATTCCTATCTATATCTAAGAGATACTGTTTCCTAAATGACTTACTTCCACAGCCAGGCAAGTGGTGAGGAGAGGATGAATGCTGTAATTAAATCAAAAGGTGCTTCAACAAAGTATTACTTTAAGGGTGTGCACACTTAAGCAGCCAGCTTATTGTACATTTTTTATATTTTTCTCCTAACAGATTTGTTCGTTTTTCAATTGAATTGTACAGGTTGTAGGTCAAATTAAAGGTGGGAAAAGTTTTGAAATGGTTTATAGTGATCTCATTTTTTTATATCACAAAACCCTGGCATTTTAACAGGGGTGTGATATACATACATACATACACACACACACACAAAGTGGTAGGTAGGATTTTGTCCGTTCCTCAGTATTTTTGGGATCTCAGAGTTGGTATCTTTAATTAGCATAGAGTGTACTGGGCACCTACTGCAGGAGTGGTCCCCCCTTCCACCTATGGTTGTCACCGATCCCGTTGTCAGCAGGACACTCAAGGGTTGAGCCCTCTCATCCTGCTTCCCGCATTCACCAACAGTGGGACTTTAAAAGTCTCGTTTTCCCCTTTTCGCGCTCACGAATTGCCATTGCTGTGGAAAAGCCGAAAATACTACCATTTTTTCCATGGCAATGTGGCTACATCACCAACCCGGACCTGCAGTTAGAGGGATTCCCTGCTAGGTCTGGGTGGTGTAATTCAAACAGTAATTGGCTGCAGGGATTGGAGGGGGCGGGGATTTACCTAGAAGAGCCCAATAAAGGTCGCAGCTGTAGAGCAGTTTTGTTTTAGTGCTCTACAGCTGCGAAGGAAAAAAAGATCTGAAATTTCTGAAGCCAGCCATCCAGCAAAGAAGCCAGCCAGCAAGGGAGCCTGTCAGCCAGCCCAGCCACTTGAGCAGACAGAGCCTGTCATCCAACTAGCCATCCAGCAGAAAGGAAGCAAGCTAGCCCAGCAAAAACTGTGATAGTGGTAAGTACATAACATAGTATTTTGTGGCTTTAGTTATTTAAAATGGGGATATTGTGCTTTACTTAAGTTTTTAATGTTTAGAGGTAGATGGGAATGTAGTATGCAGTATTTAAATCTTTGCAGTGGTTATTTTGAGATTTTTGAGTAGTAGTTTAAAATGGGAATATATTGTGGTTTAATTTTTTAATGTTTAGAGGTAGATGGAGGTGCAGTATGCAGTATTTAAACCTATGCAGTGGTTATTTTGAGATTTTTGAGTAGTAGTTTTTAAAGGTATAAAACCTGTATGTATATGTAATTGTTATTGTTCTTGAGGGTATGATTTGGAAGCATTACTTTTAAAAGGCTGAACTGTGTGTATAGAAGTTGTTTATTTCTGGTGGGGGGCAGTGAAATATAAATTTAGTGTGATGTATTTCTATTGTCGTAGCTTTTTCTGGGTATTTTCTGTTTGCAGATAGAAAATGTTCGAGCATAGTTTGCACTTTTTTGTGTGGAAATGTGTGCAATTTAATGCTGTTTTCAGGAAGTTAGGATATACTGTTTGGGTAATTTTTCCTGTTAGTTCTTGCAAGTCAATGTGTATGTGGTACAAGTCTACCTTTTGAGGGGAAGTGTTAACAGTTAATGTAGTGCATTTATTATTCTAGTGGGTACATGTTGCCAACTTGCCGAACTGTTTCAAGATTGTTTTCATTTATACTTGTAAATGTGTGCATTTAATTTTTTAGGTTAAAATGTCCTGCTTTGCTTGTAATGTGAATATGGGTGTGCTTCTTTTACTTGGGCCTGTTTATTGCATCGCTGTAATAGGTAAATTACTCTTAATTGCTATGTTTTGAGGTAAAAGGAGCCCATGTAGTCTGCTGTACATTGTAGTTTATTTTACTTCTCTTGCAAGAAGTATTCTTAAAATGTTTACGGACTTTTTTTCCTGTTTATTTTTTTTTGTGGATGCATGCTCAGAAGTTAATGCAGTGTATTTGAGATTGTGCTAAACCATGTCGTTGTTACAGGTTAGTTTGCTTTTATAAGTAGCCAAGGTTGTATTTTGTGTTTTAGTGATGTCTTCAATAAACTTACAATGTGCTGTTTTCATTATAATCTGATTATGACCAGTGCTGCTGTTGGGCATGGTCACTAATAGGTCATTGCACTGTGTAAATTAGTGCCATACATTTCTTTTAACTGCTGTGGTCAAAGCTAAATCAGGTCTATGGTATCCACTGTGCATTCTCATTCATTTTAATGTTTTTTTGGTTCAGTGAATGTGGTTAACTTTTTTTTCTTGAGGGGTGGTGTGAGGTGGGCATGTTCGGTGGTAAAAAAAAAAAAAAGCTGTGTTAATGTTAGTTTTCAATGGTCAAAATGCCCCCTACATTACCTCATTTACTATTTGACCTTTTTCAAACTGTTTGTAATAACTCTTTTCTGCTCCATTCTTCGGTTCTTTCACATGCCACTGTTTTTCAAGCCAGTTTTTTCAAGCAATTTTTTTTGAGTGTCACTGTTTTTGAAGCCATTTTTTTCTCATGCCAATGTTTTTCAAGCCAGTTCTTTCAAGTGCCAATGTTTTTCAAGCCAGTTCTTTTGCATGCCACTGTTTTTCGAACCAGTTATTTTGTGTGCCAATGTTTTTTGAGCCAGTTCATTTATTGTGCAGCAGTATGTTACTGCACCCTACTAACACAGTTTTGGTAAATATGTTGCATATCAGTTAAGTACAGATTCAAGCATGAAGAGAGCAGGAGCTTCATCACAGT